>NC_134841.1:22898891-23203578 GCF_965363235.1 Mytilus galloprovincialis
TTAAAGTTAATGGTGATATGTAAGGATGTAGGCCTAAAAAAATATCACTGTTAAAATGCTCATGTCAAAATATATTGTACACCAGGCAGTGAATTAGTTATTCCAATAAGTTTTATGACAAATGTTTGATGCAATGATCAACCATGCATGATATGACCAAGTAATTTAAATTTTATGCAGTATGAGTGATGTGTGTCATGACAGAATTGCAATCTCAACTAGCATTGAATCTAATTTATCAACAGAAATCTGAATCTTTACACCAGACAATGTCTAGTCTCACCTGATTGATCGCAAAGGCTGTTATAATATCTTGTTCTTTATGGATGATTTTCATTGGTTCTTTTATTCTGCTGTCTAATGAATCACTTTGTAGACTTTGTTCTCCCTGTAACATATAGCATGTGATGTAACATAATATAGTTATTAATGTTTATGGATCCCTGCTATATTTCTGTTGCTGGAATTGTGATGCATGAGGTAATAGCAATGTAAGGAGAGAAGTGCTATTTCCTTAATCGTAACTTTATTCATTTTTATCTATTTATATCTAAACTAGAGGCTCTCAAGAGCCTGTGTCGCTCACCTTGGTCTATGTGCATATTAACAATGGACACAGATAAATTCATGACAAAATGGTGTTTTGGTGATGGTAATGTGTTTGTAGATCTTTTTTTACTGAACATTCTTGTTGCTACAACTATCTCTATCTATAATGAACTTAGCCCAGTAATTACAGTAGAAAATATTTCCTAAAAATTTACAAAAAATAACAAAAATTTATGAAAATTGTTAACAATTGACTATAAAGGGCAATAACTCCTTAAGGGGTCAATTGACAATTTTGGTCATTTTAACTTATTTGTAGATCTTATTTTGCTGAACATTATTGCTGTTTACAGTTTATCTCTATCTATAATAATATTAAAGATAATAACCAAAATCTGCCAATTTTCCTTAAAATTACTAAATTTGCTCTAAATGCTTTGGTTTCAGAGATATAAGCCAAAATCTACATTTTACCCCTATGTTCTATTTTTAGCCATGGCAGCCATCTTGGTTGGTTGGCCGGGTCACGCCACACATTTTTTAAACTAAATACCCCAATAATGATTGTGGCTAAGTTTGGTTAAAATTGGCCCAGTAGTTTCAGAGGAGAAGATATTTGTAAAAGAATACAAAAATTTACGAAAAATTGGTCAAAATTGACTATAAAGGGCAATAACTCCTTAAGGGGTCAACTGATAATTTTCGTCATCTTGACTTATTTGTAGATCATACTTTGCTGAACATTATTGCTGTTTACAGTTTATCTCTTTCTATAATAATATTCAAGATAATAACCAAAATCTGCAAAATTTCCTTCAAATTACTTATTTCGGGGCAGCAACCCAACAACCGGTTGTCCAATTCATTTGAAAATTTCAGGACAGATAGATTTTTACTTTATGAACAATTTTACCCCATGTCAGATTCGCTCTAAATGCTTTGGTTTCAGAGATATAAGCTAAAATCTAGATTTCACCCCTATGTTCTATTTTTAGCCATGGTGGCCATCTTGGTTGGATGGCCGGGTCACGCCACACATTTTTTAAACTAAATACCCCAAAGATGATTGTGGCCAAGTTTGGATTAATTTGGCCCTGTAGTTTCAGAAAAGAAGATTTTTGTAATAGATCACTAAGATTTACGAAAAATGGTTAAAAATTGACTATAAAGGGCAATAACTCCTAAAGGGGTCAACTGACCATTTCGGTCAAGTTGACTTATTTGTAAATCTTACTTTGCTGAAGATTATTGCTATTTACAGTTTATCTCTATCTATAATAATATTCAAGATAATTGCCCAAAAACGGTATAATTTCCTTAAAATTGCCAATTCCAGGGTAGCAACCCAACAACGGGTTGTCCGATCCGTCTGAAAATTTGAAAGCAGATAGATCTTGACCTGATAAACAATTTTTCCCATGTCAGATTTGCTCTAAATGCTTTGGTTTCAGAGTTATAAGCCAAAAACTACATTTCACCCCTTGTTCTATTTTTAGCCATGGTGGCCATCTTGGTTGGTTGGCTGGGTCACGCCACACATTTTTTAAACTAGATACCCAAATAATGATTGTGGCCAAGTTTGGTTAAAATTGGCCCAGTAGTTTCAGAGGAGAAGATTTTTGTAAAAGTTAACGACGACGGACGATGACGACGACGGACGACGGACGCCAAGTGATGAGAAAAGCTCACTTGGCCTTTTAGGCCAGGTGAGCTAAAAATACATAGAAAAAAACTGTAACAAATAAAATTACTCTGATATCATTGTCACAATTTAAAATAATCTGAGATAACATTATATATCAACATAATCGAGAAATGAGTTCTTGATTAAATACTGCAAACATTTAAATCTTCCTGGTGTTTTGATTTAAGCTTTTACCCTTGATACCAATAAAAGAAATGCTTCAATCTTAGATTATCTAATATAACACAATATCAAAAACCTGGGAATGAAGATCCTTTCAGACAGGAAATTCACATAAATATTGTGCATACATACTTTTGAGTCATGGTGCTGTATTTTCCGTTTGCCAAACACATATCTCAGAAATATTTCTTTCAAACATTCTTGTCTTATCAAATGGAACCATAATCTTTTAATAGCTAATGTTGTATTATTATCACTGAAAGACAGGTACAAAATACAAAACTCTAAATCCAACATTTAACGAATACATATCATACAATAATTCAGTCAAAGGGAGGTAACTGCACACAAACATAGATGCAAGATTTTTTTTATTAGTTGTTATTGGCTATGAACTATGACTATGTCAGTAACTGTGAGTACTCTCTGGGTGGGCAAGAAATAACTATTCACTGGTGAACTAGTGATATTGACTAAATATATACAGTCATTAATACTGCTGTTTCTCCACTGTGACTTAACTATAGACCAAAATCAGGCAGAAGTCTCATGACTGAATCCAGTTTACGCATTATTTGTTAACATTTTGCTTGGATTTTTTTGTGTTATTATTTTCCATCTAAAGGGAAAAGACTGAGTTCAGAAGAGTGAGAACAGGTAGAAAAGTCTATGTTATTGACTCATGAAATAGTAATAAACATATTTTCTATGGTCTTCCTACCTGATAAATTTCACAACTACATATTATCTTAGGGCCTTTTAGCCCTTTGATGAAACTGAGGCCATTTAGCCATTTGATGAGATTGTAGCCATCAAACTCCCTTTCATTTTCAAAACCATAGAAATATATCAGTAACGAAGATATAGAGAAGTCTGTAAATCATGCAGCCTAACTTACATAAATGGTGTATTATTGGTGTTAAGTAGAGCCTGGTACTTTGAATGAGGCTGTCCCTGGACTGTATCTAATGCAGTGGACGACAAGAATTCGTCTGGTGGACCAGAGAACATGTCTAATTTACTCAGCAGCATTTCTAACCACTGTTCTAAGGTTTTAAATACAGCATGCATTAATGGTGAACACACTGGTAATTCTGAAAGTAAAAAATTGTGTTATCACTCGAAGGTACACTTTCATATTGATAACAAACTACAGTGAAACCTGTCTAAACCAAAATCTCTTTTGGACTTCAGCTTTTGTTCGGATTGGCAGATGTTCGGTTTTATCAGGTTCACAACACACACGCTTTGATATTCCTGGTCTTAAGAACATGCTTGGTTTTCTGTTTATACAAGATTGGGTTAAGCCTATTTCACTGTAGTTGTCAAGTAGATTCTGTATCAAGCACTTGGGAAGCAGCAGCTGTATGAGTCCTAAACATTTTTAACACACTGTACCAAATCAAATAAATAATGATTGGTAAATAAGCTGATGTAAAGACAAACTTGAACGTTTTTTCATTCAGTTTAACAGTAAACATTGATAATGCCCTACATACACTAAAATTAACAATGACTCCAATGAAGACTCAGGTAATGATCTTGTTATGTAAGGTTTGATATGCCTCACAATAACTTTGTATCTTGTAGGGAGCGATCTTGTCCTATTGTGTTCCAAATGTAAACAGTAATCAGTGAATTTCGAATAGCTGCATGAATGGACATTTTATGAATGCCTCCAGGTGCGAGATTATCTTGCTGTGTTGAAGACCCATTTGTGGCCTTCGGCTGTTCTCTGCTGTTTGTTTGGGTTGTTGTCTCTTTGATACATTCCCCATTTCTATTCTCAATTTTATACATATCCTTTTCCTGCCAAAGAACATATTTATTGGATCATCAGTAAGCCTTGTCAATAGCTCACAAGGAATGTTCTATAATTGGTTTCAATTATAATTTTTTTTATGCCAATGGACATTAAATTTAATTAACTGGTTATTCTACACCAATCAATGGACATTATGTTAATTACCTGGTAGTTCTACACCAATCAATGAACATTATGTTAATTACCTGGTAATTCTATACCAATCAATGGAAGGAATGATAACAGGTTGTTTAGCACCAATTTAACAATTGTATATCTTATTAAGCACCATGAATATGAATTTGGATCTGTATGCTGTTGTACAGCTGCTGAAAAATTTCTAAAAAAAACAACATTTAGTTATGTTTACTAAAAAATGCAAAAAGTAAAATCACAAAAAATACCAAACTCTGAGGAAAATTCAAAACGAAAAAAGTCCCTAATAAATTTTCACTTAACAAAATATTTCTGGACAACATAGACAGAATTTTTGTTGACAGAAGGTCATAAATGTAAACTAAATGTGTCAAAACGACACAAATTGCCCCGTCCTCAAAAGTTGAAAAATCTGCAATTTCAATAACACATGTTGACACAAACATGATAGTAGTCTCACATATCAAAAATGAGCTAAAAATCTGGAGGCATATAGAAACAAGAATGTGTCCACAGTACACGGATGCCCCACTCGCACTATCATTTTCTATGTTTAAAGGACTGTGAAATTGGAATAAATTCTCTAATTTGGCATTAAAATTAGAATGATCTTATCAAAGGGAACATGTATACTAAGTTTCAAGTTGATTGGACTTCTACTTTATCAAAAACTACCTTGACCAAAAACTTTAACCTGAAATTTGCACTATCATTTTCTATGTTCAGTGAACCGTAAAATTGGGGTCAAAACTCTAATTTGGCATTTAAATTAGAAAGATCATATCATAGGGCACATGTATACTAAGTTTCAAGTTGATTGGACTTCAACTTCATCAAAAACTACCTTGACCAAAAACTTTAACCTGAAGCCAAAAACTTTAACCTGAAATTTGCACTATCATTTTCTATGTTCAGTGAACCGTAAAATTGGGGTCAAAACTCTAATTTGGCATTTAAATTAGAAAGATCATATCATAGGGCACATGTATACTAAGTTTCAAGTTGATTGGACTTCAACTTCATCAAAAACTACCTTGACCAAAAACTTTAACCTGAAGCCAAAAACTTTAACCTGAAATTTGCACTATCATTTTCTATGTTCAGTGAACCGTAAAATTGGGGTCAAAACTCTAATTTGGCATTTAAATTAGAAAGATCATATCATAGGGCACATGTATACTAAGTTTCAAGTTGATTGGACTTCAACTTCATCAAAAACTACCTTGACCAAAAACTTTAACCTGAAGCCAAAAACTTTAACCTGAAATTTGCACTATCATTTTCTATGTTCAGTGAACCGTAAAATTGGGGTCAAAACTCTAATTTGGCATTTAAATTAGAAAGATCATATCATAGGGCACATGTATACTAAGTTTCAAGTTGATTGGACTTCAACTTCATCAAAAACTACCTTGACCAAAAACTTTAACCTGAAGCGGGACAGACGGACGGACGGACGGACGGACGGACGGACGAACGAACGGACGCACAGACCAGAAAACATAATGCCCCTCTACTATCGTAGGTGGGGCATAAAAAAATCTGTATAATTGTGATATTCAATAATGTATCAAAGCCCGTAATTTCAGCAAAAATTAGTGGAGCAGAACAAAACATAAACTTGATCTGTAACTCATCATGGTCTACTCACATACCAAAAATTAGCCAAATATCTGAAGGCGTTTAGAAAAAAAGTCTGTATAACTGTGATTTTCAACAATTTCTCAAAGTCCAAAGCCCGCAATTTCGGCAAAAATTAGTGGAGCGGAAAGAAACTTATACTTGATCTGTAACGCATCATGGTTAACTTACATACCAAAAATGAGCCCAATATCTAAAGGAGTTTAGAAAAAAACTCTGTATAATGGTTTGTTGCGGAATGATGGAATGACGGAATTACGTAATTTGGAATTTCGGACAAGGATAAAACTATATGGCACCGACAACTTCGTTGCGGGGCCATAAAAAAGTAATTTTATATGCTACAGCTATGTATACTGAGTGGTGAGGGCATTACAATTATTACAATAATTTCCTTTTAGGACTAACCTATATATAGTTATACAACAGATGTAGATTTCAAGTTTTCTATGACAATTATTTCCTCTTTTTCTTAAGTAATGAATTTTGGCTTATGTATTACATATTTGTATGAAGGATGTAGATATGCATGGTTAGTTACTTTACAATATGATAGATCTATTTTGATTTCTAACACTGTAGAAGGTCTAATTGATCATGAAGTAAGTTTGAATAAAAACTATGTGATCGGCCTGTTTGATGACAAACTATGTGAAAGGTCTGTTTGATTACAAACTATGTGAAAGGTCTGTTCGATTACAAACTATGTGAAAGGTCTGTTTGAATAAAAACTATATGATAGGCCTGTTTGATTACAAACTATGTGAAAGGTCTCTTTAATGATGAACAATGATTTACTAACAGTGTTTTAGGTCTCATTGATGTATCATCATCTTCATCTTCCTCTTCTGATAAATCTTCCTCTTCTGACGACAAAGACTCCTCTGAGTCATAGTTAAATTCTCCATAGCCAGAGCCTGTTGAAAATGGCTGAAAAAATATCAAACTTAATATACAATTCATATACTTATTATTATTACCTATATGGTAAATTTTTATTAGTTGTGCAAGATATAAATCAATCAGGTGTTCCACAGGGCACAGCTTTATACGACAGCAGAAGTTGAACTCTGAACAGTTGGGGCAAGTATGGACACAACATTCAAGCTTGATACAGCTCTGAATTTTGATGCTTACTTGGGCCCCTTTTTTTGGCCCCTCACTTATTGAACCCCCTTTCCTTGGAGCATGAACCCCAAAACTCAATTCCAGCCTTTCCTGTGTAGTAAGAAACCTTGTAGTATAATTTCAGAGAGATCCATACACTTGAACTAAAGTTATTGTCTGTAAACTAGAAAAATGCTTCTTTTTTTTGCCCTTTTTTGGCCCCTTATTCCTATTTGTTCAGGGATATTAACCCCAAACGGAATACAAGCCTTCCCTTTGTTATATGGAACCTTGTGGTACAAAGTAAGAGAGATCCATATAGCTACGCATAATTTATTGTCCTGAAACTACTAAAATGCTTGTTTTTGTCCCTTAATTCCTAGACTGTTTGCCCCATAACCCTTAAAATAAATCCCAACTTTCTACTTAATAGTATGAACATTGTGGAATAATTTCAGAGCAATTGAAATACTTATACACAACTTTTTGTTCTGAAACTAGATTAATGCTTGTTTTCGGCCCCTAATTTCTAAACCTATTGGATTATAACCCCAAAATCAATCCCAACCTTCCATTTCTGGTTATAAACATTGTCTTAAAATTTTATTGATTTCTATTCACTTAAATTAAAGTTATCCGTCTTAAGACGACGACGACGACAACGTGATACCAATATACAATAATTTTTTTAATTTTTGCGGTCGTATGAAAATTAAACTAATTTTGGTAAAAGCCTTCATATAAATTGAAACTTTTGTTATATGGTTGATTTTTTGCCCTGTTTATTTATGAACTTTTATATTCCATAATTGGAACAACTTTGTGGTTTTCAATGACAGGAACATATGGGTGAAAAATCACTTGTTTGCTTACCACAAAAAATGCTTAAAAACTGGAAAGGGCAGCCCTGAAAGTGTATTCTTTTTTCAATATTTACAAGAGAGTATTACAAAACAAAGGAAGGGAAAACTGATTTGAGACCTTGTTTATATTATATGCCCTTAAATAATAATTCAGATCCTGTGTGAAAACAGATCACAGTTATGTAGGAGGAATTTAGTGTGTGTACTGACAAACCAAATCAAGAAATCAGCTCAATGTAAAACGTTTTGTACTACCAACCACATTATACCATACAAGTCTGCTGAATCTTTTCATCAAGTAATAAATATTTATTTATTCTGACACAGTCAAAGTTCCTATATACACCATAATCATAAATAAACATGTTTATTTTTCTGTTTAGGTTTTTTTGTAGGAATACTATGTACCTTTGTCATGAAGAATGTGATCATACTAAGTTCTGGTGGTAGAAAAGTTTCTTTGAAAGTTGTCTTTTCCTTGGTTGGCACATGTGGACCCAGTACTTTATTGTGTAACCTTCGTCTCTGTCTGGATAGTTCATCATCCTCTGCAATATAAAAGAAATAAATCAAAGCACTGTTATTGCTGTGAAACAGGTCATTGAAACCCAGGAAAATAATTATGATTAGCATCAACTTAGTATTAAAGCTTGTTTTACATCAACATGTATTTATCAACTACATATATCAATTATGTATGGTAGTGAATTAAATTCAAATATTTATTTTATAAAATTTTTGTTAAGGACTAAGGTCTAAATTATCAACAACCTTGTTTCTTAAGTTAATACCTCTCTTAAATATATCAAATTCTTTTACCTCAAAAAGCCTGTTATCTCAAAGTTAACAGTTTGATCTAACTGAGAAATATGGATTACATATAACTCCTTATATCTCAAAGAATGTGTGTCAGTCCAAACAATTTGAGATAACTAGAGTAAACTGTATACATACATGTATGAAGCAATTTCTTTTTTTAATAAGTTTGCCTTTAGAAAATTCATGTAAAGCGATGTTGGGCTGCATTTACTGAACACACTGAAATATTTGATTTTATGATAGAAATCTTTAAGGTTAAAGGCTACACTTAAAGTACTACATGAGTTTAAAATGATCAAAGATGCATATAAATGAGATGAACATTACCAAATGTCTATGCACACCATTTTACTTTTTCATCAACAAGAAAGTTTAAAACCAAACACCACTTAATAAAATGAATTGGGAATGTGTCCTTAAAACAGATGATGCTCCTGCTTGCATATAAAACATGATAAAGGGACAAGAGAAGAATTGTAAAATTAAAGCCACCAAAATTAAAACTTAATCTGTAGTGGGGGCATAAAAAAGGTAGTATTCATATCAATAACAAGGGAGAAAGTGGTCTGCTTGGCTACCAAACCCTGGACAAGACTTAATGTTCCACTTCTAGTTCCAGTACTGACAGTTTCTTGCACAGGTAAGGCAAAGGCTAAATCTGGGATTACTTAATAATCTTCCTATACCTTTTGATCAAAAGCAAACACTGCTGAGAATAAAAACAGAAAAAAAGGTAGCACATGCACAATGGAAGACATTTTATACCATTCAAAAGACGTAGACAAAATCAGTCAGTTTAAGACTTACTCAATAAGCATTCTATATTTTTTGTTTTGTTGTTCCCCAGCTGTTTGAATCTTTTTTTACATAAATTTGTAATGTTTAAGAAGAAAATTCATTTAAAAAAGTCCCACTAGCTGTAAATAACATCAGCTTGCTTGATAAGGAAATTAATACATTTATCAGTATTTCTGAAGCAGTTGTAAGTATGCTTTCCATCATGGAAAACGGATAGAAAACATAATGGGACAACCAGAAAGAGGTCTTAAATTAAAACTGATAACCAATGGCTCACCTGCATCAGAGTAAATATCAGTGTCTCCTTTCAAATACAAGAAAATATAAGCACTGTCAAAATATTTTGACTAAAATTTATCAGTAGTTACTGTAAAGCAGTGTTTTTCCATATTGAATTTCATGTTTTTAATGTTTTGTTTTCTATGATTGTAGTCTTCTGCAATTATAACAATAGAAACTATTTCCAACATAAATGATTAAATCTCCCGTCAAAAATTTACTGATTAACATTATCTTTTATGCTTATCTCATCATTGTCTCAGTTAAATGTATTTGATGTCATATGGTCAATAAATTGACTTACATGGCATTTACCCAAATTTAACATATAAAGTTCATTAACGTAAATTTCAGCAGTTTAATAATAATGTGTAACTGTTTAGAAATACATGAAAAAATGTTGTTTTTTACATGTTTAAAACTGTCAGAGTAAATGCCTTGACTACTCTTATATTTATCATCAAAAGTACTTTTCAGTGATAACTGGGGACCTGTTCCGCTAACCTTACTATGTCTTGTAATGTAAGCATGTCTATGTGGACACCTTTAGGCTGACCTTAATTTGTTCTCCCTTAAAAGTACAAACAAAGAAAAGTTATCCTTAAAAAATTCACTTTTTGTATCCCTCCTGATGTATGAAGTACTTACGAGGTAATGGCGTCCCTGACGACAGTTTTAAAGCTGTTTTAACTCCTCCCCCAAACAAAGCTGCCCATAGCTGTTGATGAAATCTATGTGCTACCAGCCTGTACAACATGTGGCAATCATATGCTGCCAGGGCATTGACTAGAAGGCTGATATACACAGCTAACATAGACTCACATAGGAGGATGTTTAACTTGGGTGCAACCTCATCTTTTTCTCTGGCTAACAACACTCTAAGAGATGTCACACCTGTAATAAAGATAGACTTAAACAATAGAAGGATGTTAATAAAAGCTTCTATTGACAAAAAGTATACATCTATTCACTTGAGTGATTTCTTTTCATCTGACTAACAGCAATCTTTTCTAAACGAAGTATCACGGAAGAAGATAATTAAAGAGTGTATCACCTTACCTAGCTGGAAAATAACATTGTTTTATTTCTTCTTTTTCTTTTTACCCTTACATGTACATAGAAAAAAGCTGACTATGCAGTATTAGCTTTGCTCATTGTTGAAGGCCATACGGTGACATAGAGCTGTTTTAAATTTCTGTGTCATTTGGTTTCTTGTGAAGAGTTGTATCATTGGCAATCACACCACATCTACTTTTTTTTTATATACAGCAAAGAACACATTTATAAGGATGATTTCAGTATATATTCATTGTTTATTTGTCAAAATGAACTTTTTAAAGGAGTAAATTCATCACTGATGTGACTCTCAACAGAAATAGCAAAATTAATATGCAGCATAAGATCTAACAGAATACCTACCTGGCCACTTTACAGGTGAGGTATTAATGATATCATCCCCTGTATTAGATCGTCTACGATACTTCTGCACTCCGGCCATTAAATGGCCTGCCTGACTACTGGTAAAATTATGACTAGGAAAAACAAGTTGATTGATAATAATAAGTTACTTACAATATTCTTGAAATGAATAAAATTAAAATTATAATATAATATAAAATTTCAATATAGTAACAAATTTATTATAACTGTTTGTTTTTTGTTATAGTGTAAAAGTATTGTTTTCCATGAAACCTATTGATATATGGCAGCAACAAGGTTATAGCTTATAAACTATGGATTTATTAATTTCAGTATCAGGAATGATAAAACAAGGATAATCAAGGAATACCATATGATACCTCGTTTAGTGTGAGTGAAACATATATTTCTGGAGTAGACTCAGTATTAAACACAGGAGTGGTCGAGTGTACACCAAAAAAACAGAAACACTTAAAAGCATAATAATGTCAGGCCTTTGTTAGTCTTGTATGATTTTTAATTTTAATCCACTAATATATTCAGAGTTTAGTATGACATCCATTATCACTGAACTTGTACACATTTTTGTTAAGGGGCCACCGGAAGAATGCCATCGGATGCAAGATTTTTTAGCTGTATTAAAGACTCATTGGTGGCCTTCAGCTGTTTTCTGCTTTTTGGTCGGGTTGTTGTCTCTTTGACATTTTCCCCATTTCCATTCTCAATTTGATTAGGTAGTTTAACCCTCTCCCTTTCACACTGGTACAGCTTACCGGTGAAACCAATTTCAAGCTTTTTTTGGGACATTTAGACTTGTTTAATCACCATTTGCTGACGTACAGATGTGGTTAAGGGCTCAAATTAATCCTCAGATAACCAGCAATGCGATTTAATGTGCATCAAACCTCTATCATTATTAGTTAATAAACAAGTCGCCCCTTACTGATGTGTAATTTTTCTGTAAAAACCATTTATTTTTCTTCGAATTTTAAGGAATATTCTCAAAAAGAAGTGCAAAGAAAGCTGCTCTTTTAAGAGGATTTATGACTTTTTTCAATAACTGTGCAGTGAGGTTTTGAAGAATAGTATTAAACTAATAGTTCTAACTTGTACACTAGTTGCAAATGTAATTTTTAGTGTAGCAGCGCATTCACAAACTTGAAATACGCTAAAAATCTGAAGTCATTTCTTAAAGATATTATGAGAAAAGAGACAAAAACCGCTAAAATATTCTGAATCTTTTTGGCAAAGTTGAAATAGATGTAACAAAACATGGTTTTGTAAGTGTTGCGGTATACTGAAGTTGAAAACACTTTTGTTTGAATAAAGGAACATGTATATTTCAATGATAAAATGACAGTTTAAAGAGTGGATTCCTCCTAGATTTGCGTAAAAATCATGCATTTGGCAACAAAAAATTATCATCTGAACACACAATTCCAAAAAGAAAACAAACTGGGTGAGAATCTTTATATTGTTTTTTTTTTTTTAATTTCTTCCGTAGTAGTATACTTAAGTACTTAAATTTCAACTAATTCACTACAATGCCAGTGGCGCAGGGGTACGATGATCTATCCCAAGGCGCTAAGATTGAGAGTTCGAATCCCACTGCCGGAGTTGGAAAATTAATTTCCTACATTAAATGTAAACTTTACTTTCAATTTCAAAAAGGAAACCTATGAAATTTTTTTAAAAGAATGTGTGTGCAAAATTGCCCCCCCTCTTTTACCCCCTTTGCTCCATCGGGCTCGGTCAAGGGTGTCCCAGATCAAGCTAGCATTGGTAATTCAATGAATTTTCCCTTGTAAAAACAAAGTTTAGGTTGCCGATTGATTGAAAACGAATTAGACAAATAACTAGGGTCAAAGTTTGAAATCAGACAAAAAGAGCGTCTAAAATCAATTATTTTGAATGGTACGGACATCGATATTTCAAGGCCTATAGCACGTTATGCGTCTATTTATACCACTATGATAACTTATATGGCTTCAACAGACTCGAGGCATTGTGTTTCCACCAAAACCTGACCCTATTAGCCCACCAATATGTCTCTGCACGACTTTTTGCCCAAGGATTTCGTATTTTTTCACTTTTTCTCCAACAGTCACATGACTTTTAGAAATATACCACGTGACCAAAAAATGACGAATTATCTTCAAACTTAATTTTTTGAAATATTTTACCCATTATCTTTCATTTGAGCCCAACATGACATGTGTATGACCATTGATGCAAATGCTGTATTCATTTAAACTTCGATAATGTATTTTTGATAACTAAAGGTCTAAAATGCATGAAAGGGAAAGGGTTAATCTTCAAGATTATAAATATCCCATCCCTATTAAACTTACCTAGTAAAACCTTCAAGACTAGCATCATTACTTTCCTTCAGCGACACAACAAAACTATCACAGTCGCACAAACATTGATATATACATGAGGACAATGCTATACTCAGATTTCTCATCGTAAATATTGTGTTTATTGCACTATCCACACCAGGTGGAGCCACTATCTCTATAACAGAATGCAGAAGATCCTGTGACATACACTGTATGTGCTGGATAGGATCAGCTATCACAGTTTTAGAACTAGCAATGGCTGCTGACAGTAAAGGAAGTGTTGTAGGGAATGGCAAGGGAGATAATAACTGCTGCTGTGTTTTCTCTTGTTGTAATTCCTGAAAAATATATTTTTAATATTTTTAATATTGCAAAGCATTTTTTAAAACGGAGTGAATAATGGAAGGAAATGGAAAATGACATAATGACTGTAACTACATCTTTTCCTGTTTTACAGATTACTTTAAAAATGATATCATTGAAATTTTTTGGAACAGATGTTAGATTTCTGCATGTTGCACAAGTTATGTAATTTTCTTGACAAGTACAAATGTATAACCTCATTTCATAACTTGAATATCTGAGTATATATTTCAATGATAAATTTCATGGATAGGATGTTTAGAATGTTTAGATCAATGCACTATATTTTGAGTATTGCAAAAGCAGCGATCACCCTTGGAAGATTAAGAAATCAAGTCAAAAATGCTCTTGGCAGAGGAAAGATTGTCGGAAAAGGCAAGGTAATTTACCTGTTGTTGTGTGCCCTCCTGAAAAATACATTATAACATTGCGTCCTAAAGATAGAAATATTAATATTGCATGAATCAGCATGAAATAACAAATCCTCTGTTTCTACCATTAAATTTTTTTCATAGTATAATTTAACATACTGTAAATTCAGAAATTATAATGTGCATTTAGTATTACGATTTAGTCAATTCAGACTTAAATGCAATTTTAATTTTTACAATTTTGAGAAAAATCCTGTTTAATTCAAATAAAGTATTTCAAAATGTGAGTTTAAATTATTGTGTTTAAAACTCCGTCGCATTTTTTGCAATAATAAAAACTTCGCAATAATTTTTGAATTTACAGTAATCCATACCATATGTCCAACAACTTTTTCACCTTAAAAGTAGAAGTCATAACAGAGGCTCATCTTCTTTAAAAGTTTGTTGATTGTTGAGTTTAGAGATTACCAAAATTCTCTCTTAATCAGAGCAGGAATTCCATTTGAGATGGGGTCTTACTAGCAGAGTAAAGTCAGTTTGGTCCATGCTTGATAAGGGGGATAATTCTCACCTGTAAAAGCAGCAGTAATTCCATCTGAACAGAGGCCAATCCTCCTCCACCAGCCCCTTGTAACATACAATAGCTAGCTAGGGTACGTAACAATTGCTGATGTGTTTTTAACCACTGTTTTCTGTTTGCCATTCTCTCTAACTTGGACTGGAAGTCCATCTTCTCTGCTAAGATGACCTCATGTAATGTTGGTTTGTATGAGGAATCAGATCGAACAGACATAGACCTTGCTGGTCTGGTTGGTACATCTAGTGGGGGTTGATCCTCAAACCCATAGTCTGAAGGACCTATAATACAAAAATAAAGTGAAAGCTGGTCTTAAATTCCACTGTCCAAGGAATCTTCTAGTATAAACAACAGAAGAACCTCAGAGGCCTTATATATGGCCTTAAAACACAACTTATTTGTAGTGCCTGTAAACAATAATATTTTTGCAGTGTAGTATACTGTGTGGTCATCAAATCATTGTAATATGTGAAAGGATTCATGAAACATTCATGAAATAGACCTCCTAGAGCTAGGACACACATTTAATGAGAATAAAATGACTTTAAACATTATACATGTCTACCTGTTAGGTTCAACAACAAAAATCCAAACGTCACAACAAATAAGAAGAGAACAGGAACCAAAACTTATACTATTGATTACTGCATGAACAACTTTGTTGGAAAACATATCATAACTTTTGTGCTATAATTTACTCAGCTATTTATTGGAGAGGTCTTCTACGTTGAAATTTTAAAAGAACTATAATGTGTCAACAGGTTTAACACACAACCAGGTAATGACTACAGCTCACTCACACTGGCTAATAATAAAAACAGGAAAATAAAATTTTAAAGATCTCTTGTCAACAAATTAATTATATTCTGCAAACTTACTTTCTGGTGGCTTTGATGTAACAGGTGATACAATGTCAGTGGCTGTATGATCTTTGTTGCCATAGTTACTTAGAAACTGTAGAACTTCCACTTCTTTTTCAAGCCAGATGTATAACTGAAATCTTAACTGTCCACCATCCACTTCAAAACCCGTGGCTAAAGTCTGCATTTCTTCCATTAGTACTTTAAGACATGCAATAAAAGCATACTGTTGAGCAAAAATGTCAATCTTCTGATGACCTTTGGACCCTTGATCCTTAGAATCAGTCTGCTCATCTACCACAACAGTTGGTACATCGTTTATCATTTTGTCCTCCTCACCATTCTGTTCTTTTGAATCTAATTCTGTATCAGATTCTTCTGAACTAAAACTCAGATCAAATTTAGGTTCCTCCAAGTCAAACTTGAGAGAAGGTGCTCCCCAGTCAATAGTATCAGAACTATCAACCTTTTTACTTATTGGTGTACTCCAGTCAACACTACTCTTAGTCTCTTTGAAACCATTGGTAATAGGCTGACCCCAATTAAGACTGTCAGATTTATTAATAGGTTCACTCTCTTGATTAAATGGGTCTATTGTTCCTGTTTCTATGGCAGCAGAAGACAAGACCGGAGCAAAATCCCTTAAGGTTTTTGCGGATGCATTCTCTATAACTGGAGGTAGTTTTGATAAGACTTCTAAAGCTAACAATGGACAGCCATTTTTATAATGAGTATGAGCAGTTGTGAAAAACAAACGTCTCTCTAATGGAGTTACTTTATCAACAACAACAGAACTGTCGTCAAGTACAACAGTCTGTTGTCGAGTAAATCCAGGAATAACACTCTTTTTTCTCATCTCAGTTCCAGCATTGGCCATTCTCTGCCTAACAAGTAATGGATGAGTTCGTAAATAATTGTAGAAGTTAAACACACTTGGAAGAGAATTAACACTATCTGTATCAGTATTACGGAGAATTTTGCTTGGTTTTCTTGCATCTTGTAATAAAGTGTTTAGTGAGCCTCTGAAATCTTTCATAGACCATAATGACATGCTCCTGAGGAAAGGATCAATAAGCATTCTATCAATGTCATAATTATCACCATTTTTATCACAACCAAGAATCTGTGTGTAGAGAATTTGTTTAACACTGTCCGATAACATATCCTCTCCACCATTCAGTCGACATATCACTAATGCTAATTGTATGTCATTCAGGTTATTCACACATACCTAAGTACAAAAGCATATATTAACATATAACATTCATCAAAGTAATATGGCTTAGTTGTGTAAAAACATGTTATCAAATTTCCTTGAAAAATTATGTATCATATTCAGTTAAGTTTTGATAAAGCTCATGCAATAAAAGAAAGTATTACATGCCCTATCTGTTTTCTGTTAAATTCATAATATAGGTGCTATACAGCATTTTACCATTAATATATATGCTTTCATCAATCAGGCTATGGAACAGTGACCTTTGTAGTGAATCCAAAAAGCAAGTTTAAAGGATAAATTGGTGCATTTATTGATTTATAAAAACCAAGACCAAACTGAATAATACAAAACTGATATTTGTGACTTTTATAACTGAATTTATTAGGTCATATTCAGAAGTTACCTAAAGAGGGGTCAAACAGATGACTTACAGTATTGTTCTTTTTCATGATTTTCAGCAGGTCAATTTAGAACAAAACAGATCCTTATTTTATTTACATATTATCGTTATAAATTAATCAATCAATACAAAGCATAACAAGGCCATATGTTTTATATATGTTACACAGCAAAAAAATGCAGGAAAACTAACTCAAAGAAAAATAGACAACTTTTCTTACAGCTTCATCAAAGGGCACCTGCTACTCAATAGAAAAGCTACATCTATACAGGTTATATAACTGACCTCGATAGCATCATTTAGAGAACCAGCTAACAAGAAGAATGCTGCAGCATGAGTAAATCTTTGTTTTCCAAGTAAGTCAAATGCATTTTTTAAAGCTGCTTTTCTCCATCTATCCTGATCAAAGTCTTGTTTGAAGAAATCTACCATCTTCTTGTTACTCAGTGACCTAAAATATCATAAAAGGAAAAATGTTAATTCATTTTCAATTTTTGTTACAGAAATATAATGGGTTTTTTAAACAAATTAAACAAAGTATTTACTCTTTACTTCAATTTTCAATGTGATAGTTTTTTTTACTAAACAGTAGATTTCTCAAGGCTTTGGCCAACAGGAATACTGATTAATATTTGAAACTGAAGAGACATAATGAGTGTTGAAAGTCCAGTTGATGGTAAAGGTGTTTGTTTGTGATTTTGCAATTGATAACATGAACAAGAGGAGAAGATACCTGTTGAAATAAAAACAATTTTCCTAACCCAGTTTGCAAACTAATTGGCAGTTACAAATTCAAATGCCTTTATATTTTGATGATGAAATGTCATATTTTATTCTTCATAACCTAAGGATTAAGCTTCATAAAGCACACAGTACTATTTTCCTTTATTTTGAAGAAAAGTTAATAAATATACCTATATAAGCCCCAGAGTACACTTTTCTTCTTCATGGCTAGATAGTATATAGCTGCATCCATAGGATCCTTGTTGGCTTGAAATGCTGCTTTGGCCACCTGGAAAATTTAATATAAACAAACAATGTAGGAATCTATGTATTGATCTATAACTTATATCTTTATAATGTTCAGAATCATATGTCATGCATTTCATGTGTAATTGTAGTAAACAAAAGTTTTCTTGATAAGTAAATGGTAATTCAAATACACATCATATTGCAACTTGAATAATATTTAGATATATATTTGCTTGCCATTTGTTGGATATAATCTAATGAATGATTAATTCACTGCAATATTTTGTATGACTTTCAAAGGTAGTTATAAACTTTGAAAGATGTTGATATCAAAGCAGTATCATTTAGGATTCTAAAATGCAACTTTAACCCATATATTATAAAATTAAACTTTGAATGAGGAAATGACAAAGACAAACAAAAAACTATAATCGTGACAACCAATCACATAGTTTCCTACCTTTTCCATTGTTCTTTTTAAAATATTAATATTATTTATCCACCAACCAGCTCCAAATTCCTTCAGCTCAGCCCATACTGGCTCTCCTTTCTGCATACTCGGTATATATGACAATAGCTCCTATAAATATAAAGATAACAGAAAATAGTTATAATACCAGGAATAAAGTCAACATATATATATTAGACTGTTAGTTTTCCTGTTAGAATGGTTTTACACTAGTAATTTTTTGGGGCCCTTTATAGCTTGCAGTTTGATATGAGCCAAGGCTCCTTGTTGAAGACCGTACTTTGACCTATAACGGTTTACTTTTTACTAATTATGAATTGGATGGAGATGTGCCTCATTGGCACTCATACCACATCTTTTTATGAAAAAAACATAACAGACAGATTCAACTTTTAGAGATATTCAAAGTCCTTATACTACACACAGGGGTGTGGAAATATTTGTTGTGAGCACTTGTCCCTGGAAAAGTAAAACTAAAAATTTAACTTGTCCGGAAAAAAATTTACTTGCCCTGATGATCCCAATAAATATTGAAGTATTTCTTGTTAGCTAATATATGATTCTTACTTAGCACTATTGTGCATCACAAACAAATGAAATCCATTTGTTTATATGTGTCAAAAATTTAGGAAAGTAGGAAATGGGTTAACATCAATGGGATAGAAACCTAACAGCAAACCAACCAATGAAATGACATGTAAAGGACAATTTTGCAGCAGTTTTGGAATAAAAATTGTAGCCAGTAGGTACATAAAAATTATACTAAATTTGAGGACAGTGATTGAAGAAATGTAAACTAAATAATAGATAAACTATTGATTGTGTGGTGTTTCTCTCAACTGACACACTTGTTTTTTCTTGAGTATTTATTATTGTCTTGATGGGCAATTAAAGCGTCCCTTCTATTTACCAGTTTGACAACAAATAATGTTGACCTTTGATCTATCAATAAGACAAAAACTTAATTTATTTTCCGAATTTCCATAGATAGCCAGGGGGCAATCTGATATCCACGATGTCTGAAATTCTCGCTTCCGTTTTTTTTTTAAATACTCTGTGTCCTCCGTTTGCATTTAAGGTTTTCTACTCGACTCATGATTCTTTTTGCCTTGCTTGCCCAGCTTTTTATTAAGTATTTGTCAATCTGAATCTCGATACAAAATTTAAAGAAATGACACTTCCGGTAAATGATGGATGAAACTTAATCGATGATCCCGGGTCAATGGACAAAGCCATTGCAATGTTACGCGACTCGGGTTCGCATACTTATTTTAATTTATTTTGGTAATCGATCTATTTCCGGTATCATGTAATATTTATCGTCATGAACATTGATGTTTTTTACTTGCTGAACATTGGTTTCTTTTACATAAATTAAACATCTTTATACGTTTTGAAATTAATTTTATCATTTTGTTGGATTTGAACTTTGTCTTGTATATTTTTTTACTTGTCCACGGGCAACCAAGACAAAAATAATTACTTGTCCGGTTGTTCAAATGTACGAGTCGGGCGAGTCGGGCATAGCATTTCCACACCCCTGGACACACTGGCTCTTCTTTTTTTTTGAAGGGTGGTAGATTTTTACAAGATCAAAATTTTTGGATTTTAAACCCAAATTCAAGTCTTCAGGCTGGAATATGTGGTTTATCTTTATTATGCAGTTTTTCCTTGCATATTCCAGCCTGAAGGTTTGTCTTGCATGATCAGTACTTAGTGAGCTATTTAAGCCTTAAGGTGGTACCTAACAGTACAGGGAGATAACTGTGTAAAGTCAGCTAAACGTTTTAATTACATTGTGTTGTAAAAGGAATATTAAGCTTCTCAATGACAAAATTTGGTGTTTGTCAAACTGCTATATAACCAGTGTATTTTTTCTGACAAAACGGTTGGTTCAATATTTTTGAAATTTTTATATTTTTGTTAAAGGGTCAAAGTAAACACTTTGACAAAATTTTATGAAAATTAAACGAACCAAATTAATTTTAGTGAAAGTGTTGGGTACCACCTTAAGGTCTGCATTGTATGACCACAAGTGGAAAATCTGCTTAAGAAATATGTATGCAATATGGAGTTATACCTCAGTTGATTCTGAATGGTATGCCCAAACCAGACTAGCTGATCTAAGCCCCTGCTGACGCAGCATGGCTCTCTGTACTGGGGGTAGGGTTCTGATCAGGTAGATATGGTGTCTTATAGCCAGAAGAAATCTCAGGCCACAATCATCTATACTCTCTGCTGTTCCTGCTGCCTGAAGATCTACAAAAAAAATACAAAACATTTCATTTCTTATATGCATAACTTTTGAAATCACCCCTTCCTGAAATAAATTCCTTGAAATGTATGATTTTTCCTTCCTATCCCAAATGTTATCAAATTTTAAGCAGGGCAAATATTAGAACAAACCAGAAATTTGGAAAGTAGTTTTGCAAAGTATTTTGATTGAATTCTACAAATCTATTTTCTATATACACTGGAAGTTGTAATTACCTGATTTACTCTCAGCCTCAAATCTGTCAGCAAAGTCTGTTTTAGTATGAGCTACAGTATCAGCCAGAGCTAACAGGTACATCTGGTCCAGACTTGTCAGACCCGGTAACTGGGTATGGGTTAAGTGTTGGGTTAATAATCGTGAGTGACCTGCACCAAAGTATGTTGGTTTCTGGTACCCTTGTGAAGACGATGGAATTCTTTTTCTAGTGGCAGTGTTTTCTGGACTGGTTGAGAAAACATCTACATTAAGTTCTTCATCATTTATATTTGTGTCGAATAAATTGGTATAATCTTGGTTGGGTACATTTGTGGCAGGGGCATTAATCATCTCAGCTTGTGCCACAGTGTTATCTTCATCAGCAGCTAATAATGCATACATAGGAAGAGCTGGGATAGAAGAGATCTCTTTGTAGTCTAACTGGTTCTCTTCCTGAATGACTGGTACCTCTACAGGACTGCCACCGCTGACAGAAACTGTCCGCGGTTTGGTTAAACGATTCTCATCCTGCTCTTCAGAATCAAGGTAACAATCACCACCAGAAATACAGCGCACTAAATGAGACAGAATAGCTTTTACTCGTCGTGTCTTCCCAGAATTCAATAGTTCCATAAGTAATTTAGGATGGTATTGTGGTAAAACAGGATTAGCAATACGATATGCCTCAAATAAACCAAATTCTTGTATCACAGAGAGACTAGTCGTACTTTCACTTTTAGATTTACTCAAATTAAATTTGGATAAGTTTGCATCAGAACTTTTACGAGACAGATTGTTAAGATGCTTAAAACTTGGCATGGAATAAGATGGCTTTAGCTTAGCAACAGATTTTGAAGCTTGCAGACTATTTAGACTATAAACCGTCAAACTAGCATCATCAAGTGTCCTCTTATCAAAATCAGCTTCACTTACATCAGTATTCTTAGCCGAATTCCTCCATTGGGAATACACATGCATTTCATTGTCCATGCCCACAACCAGAATTCCTCCTCTCACCCATGACAAATGCATAGGCAGTGGAGGTAATCCATCTGCTGTTGTTAGTTCTATCGATCGTAACTTCATCCATTGAATATCCTCATGTATATTAGTTATCATTATAGATTTGGACTTTACAAAGTTCTGGCGTCTATAAGAGGCATCCATGAATCCGTGACTAGATTTAACACCACCGTCTTGTTTCTTTTCTCTCTGTTTAGATTTTTGACATGATTGAACTATATCATTTGACACTTGTCCATACATAAGAATTTTAGACCCCACCCCTACTGTTAGTATATGTGACCCGTCTTCAGTTGAGACCCAGTCTAACTGTACAAGTTGTTTCTGCTGAAGGATACCATGGTTATCACATTGTGCTGATAATGTCTTTTTAACACTGAATATGGTACTCATACTAGGAACATGTGTAAGACGATTCATGTTGACAAGTGAAGCAGAAGGGGACATCCCTTTGTTCTTGTCCTCTTCTGTTATTTCAAGGGTGTTGGAAGGAGGACTGTTTGGAGTATAGATGCAGTCTAAATCTATTTCAGGGTTATTTTCTGGCACATTTATGTTCTTAAGTTCTATTGTATCTTCTAACAGCCATTCTGATCCACCTACAAAATATATTATCTACATTGTATTTGAAAACCAGTGACACCTCTTCAAATAAAATTTAATTTGCTGTTTCAATTCTATTTAAGTACTGAAAATTACTCCCAATCTTAATTGACTATGGATGTGCGTTTTCCTGCCAGAGGCTGGTGGGTTTTCTCTGAATACTATTGTGTGTATTTACCATATATTTTATCTTGATAAGATATCTTCTCTCATTTCAATTACCTCCCTTTATTTCTTTTATTTTTGTATTAGAAAACATCTCAATGATACATAGTCTAAATAGGATACATTTCAACATTGAAAATATCATTTGAAAAGGACATGTGTAGCACATGCATTTAATTGATGGCATAATTTTCCTTAAGTCTTTGCTTCTGTAACACATATATGTTTGTAGGAAAATGTTACCTGTGGATTCACATTCATATATTGCCACATACAAGTTGACCATTTTTCCTTTGGACTTGTCTGTCTTGGTTTTGACACTTCCCATTCTGTAGGCTATAGCCAATCTACCACTGTAGGCACAGCTTACTGCTATTGGTTTGCCTGATATAAATGTAACAATTGAATATTAAATATGACATATATTGTACATGTATATTGAATATAACATTACAGCTAAGGTTTTCTATTCCAAGTTTAGACTGCTAGAGTCGTATTTAGCACAACTTACAGAATTCAATGATATTAATGCTATTTAACTTGGAACTTGATATGCCTTAATTGTACATGTATACATATGCACGTCAAATATAAACACAGTTAAGGTTTTCTATTCAAAGTATAGACTGACTTTGCTGTAATTGGCCCAACTTTTCGAAATATTCAATGATTAATGCTCTTTAACTTGGAATTTAATTAGGCTTTCCAAAGTTGTGTTGATTTGAGCACCATTGTTGAGTTTTATGAAGACAAAACACACATCTGGCATACCAAACTATAATCATGGAATCTTTGATGAGTTTTTACAAAATTGCAACAGATAGATATATTCCATGGCCATTAAGTGGGCCATCAGTAAATTTATCCAACTAGCAGACATAATCCTATGTTTTTAAATCTGGTACTTATACATGATATTCTTATCCTTTTAGAACACCTGATGTTGATATTTTTTCTATTATTTTGTATCCTCTTTTCTTGGTGCATTAACAGCTAGTCTAATGCGATATTTCAATTTAATAATTGTAAAATACCTAAACCATAATATATGCCAATTACACAGTGTTCTAGGATTCCCATTACCCGTTACCCGGGGTAAGTGGATTAGGACAACGGGTAAGTCATTTTTTAGCCTTTGTCACCCGGTGGTAAGTCAATTTTCAAGTTCGGGGAAGCCGAAAAACTCTTGAAATTTCCCGGTCCTCTTCAATTTTCCCATATCTGCTTTTTATTTTTATTAAATCACGAGAAAAAACTTTGATAAAAGATCGAAGATTTTGTCGATGTCTATCGGCGCTTTTATTCAAGCACTCGTTTACTAGGTGTAATCAAGCGCAAAAGAGACCACATTCTTCTCCTATCATTCTAAAAGTCGGTCACGGTGTCGGTAAAATCGGAAAATCCGGATTGATAACTGGTGCTTAAATCGGGACATAAACGATTTTTTTTCTTGTCATCGGAGGAAAATAAACTTACAGTTGCATTTATTATAGCTCTTAATAAATGACATAGTAATAACTATAACATATTTGTCAAATTTAGTAAGAAATCGTTTTTTTTGCGCCGCCCGCATTGGTTGGCGGATTTAACTTTTAGATGTGGGTAAGTAATTTTTTTATTGATCTTACCCGTGGTAAGTCAAGGTGCCAAAAAAATCCTAGAACACTGATTACATTAAAAACTTATAAAAATAACTAAAATACCTGGTATATATACTGCACTAGAGTCATCAGCTTGTGTCATCATTTTCCATTCACACCAATCATAGCTGATATCAGTAACCTCTGACCTTGTGAAGGTAGAAATGGATGGTTTCTTGGAAATGCAAAATTCTTCCATTGTATATTCAAAGCTTACAGTACTCATATTTAGTTCACTGTGACTGGTATGAGACAAACTTTGTCCAGAATATACTGGATCTATAGAAGTTAAATCACACCTCCAAAATCGAAGAGTTCCATCTGAACATGCTGTTACTAAGAGATATGGAGCTAAGCATGCTGGGTAAATTGAAGCTGAGCTAAGGTGCCCAGCTGCTATTTCAGCAGAGACAATGTCCACATCCTCTGGTAATGGTAGCTTCTGTGTGTACACCTATAGAAGTAAATGGAAAGTTCAAATGTTGTCAATATTCTCTTTCATAATTGGTTGTTTCAAAATTTACAGGAATATACATTATTGCTTTCATTTTTTGTTTGGGAATTTGTTAACCAATCAAATTTGTTTTGGTGTAATCCGGGGAGGATTGTACCTGATATTCATATGATGAAGACATAATTTTTCAATCAGTTTAATTGAAGTCCGGAGCTGGCATGTCAGTTAACTGCTAGTAGTCTGATGTTATTTATGTATTATTGTCATTTTGTTTATTTTCTTTGGTTACATCTTCTGACAACAGAATCGGACTTCTCTTGAACAGAATTTAAATGAGCGTATTGTTATGCATTTACTTTTCTGCATTGGCTAGAGGTATAGGGGGAGGGTTGAGATCTCACAAACATGTTTAACCCCGACGCATTTTTGGGCCTGTCCCAAGTCAGGAGCCTCTGGCCTTTGTTAGTCTTGTATTATTTTAACTTTTAGTTTCGTGTGTACAATTTGGAGTTTAGTATGGTGTTCATTATCACTGAACCAGTATATATTTGTTTAGGGGCCAGCTGAAGGACCCCTCCGGGTGCGAAAATTTCTCATTGCATTGAAGACCTGTTGATGTCATTTCTGACAGTGTTTTACAACCTTTTTATAATTCACTTTCAAGGTAAACTTTTAAATTTTGGAATATAACACACAAAGAGAAGTAACTATATAAAAATAACAAGACTATTGTTGTCATATCAAGTAAAGTATATTATGAGACTAATTAAGACACAAAGGACAGTAACTATAGAAAATTATATATATAGAGATTCTAACCTTTGCTGTTGAAAAACATAATTTGACAACAGCCATGGGCTTGGATGAAAAGTGTTCTGGAGTGGAACTTCTGGATGGCGGATTAGACCCATCATCATCCACATAACTATAATCTGGTACATAACTCCTCTTGGGATCACCCCCTGCTAAGTAAAGACAAGATATGATTAAGCAAAGAGTATTGTCATATTAACTTAAGAAGGTTATGGTGTGATCTACTCATGCTCTCATATACTGATATACTTTTTCAAATGAAGCTTTTGTTTTCAAGATCATTCATTCTAATTTGTAACTACCAATGCCATGTCTTGAAAGACAGATCTAAGATATTGATCAAGGACTTGAATGATTTGGTTGCTTGGATTGTTTCTGAGACAATAGAATGGTCTGAAACTGAAATTCAAATAAATGGAAATATAAAATACAAAAATACAAAAAAACATTTTACACAACTCCTTAATGGAAGGTTCACCACCTAAATAGGTTTGCAAACTCTCTGTATAGTTTAAATGCTCTAGGATAAAATAAAACATTAATTGATTGGTGTTCAACATGTTCAACATAATTTTCAGCACTATTTACTACCTCGTGGCAGTCCATATTTACTGGTGTTCAGTTGCGGATCTATAAATTTTCATAAGTGGGGGCCCACTGACTGCCTAAGAGGGGGCCCACTCAGGTCATGCTTCAGTGATTCCCTATATAATTAACCAAATTTTTCCAAGAAAAAGGAGGGGCAGGGCCCCTGGGCCCTCTCTAAATCCGCCTCTAGTGTTGGAATCCATCTTTTGATTTTTTATGGTCGAAAAATGATGTCAGGAAAATTGAGAACAAATCATTCCAAAGGTTTCATAATACATTGTAATAGTAAGTGCACAACTTCAATGTTTGTGCAATCACTTTGTGAAGGTTCCCATATTTTTATTGAAAACTGAAGGAGGAGTTAATAACTCAAAATTGGTGTAGTATTTTATTAATTTGATGGAAAATCACAATAACCCAGGCTTGGAAAATTGGGGGAAATTCAAGAAACCAATCAACATATGTGCACTCTTTCTCTGTAGGAGTTACACAAATAATGTACCCATATTTCCTTTCATTTTCCCAAAATTACCAAACTTTATGTTGGTTTCATTTATGGATTTTAAATTTCAACACTATTTTGGAATCTTCACAAAATTAAGAAATGTTTTTTTTAAATCAGCCATCTGTATTATCGTTTCATTCTTATGGGAGAGAAATGGATATCGTACATGTTTTATACCAACCTTCTGTGGAATTTTGTGCTTCTAATTGAGAAGAAATGGTTATTTTCCACATATGAAGTGTTGATCCATGATTTTCTTCATCTTTTTGCAAAACCACCAAATAAAAATTCTCTGAGAAGTTTCCAGAATTACTGAGATCAACAATAGCTTCCAGGTTACCAATTGAACCACTTGATGATCCCGTCAATAACTGCTCTTGGAAGACATGTAAAAGTTGGGTTTTCTGCCAATTCTGAAATTACAGGTCAATTTCATATAGCTATTAGATGTTAGTAAATAATTCTGTTTAGTTAGATAGTTGGAAAGACTTTAATTTTGAAAGCTCAATTGAATTATCTCACAAAAGTAAGTGCTTGTAAGTATAGAGTGGTAAAGATTGCTTTCATTAAGCAATGGGAACTTGTCCAAATTTCAACACAGCATTCTATTATATAAACTCATCATAGGTACTAGGATTCAAATTTGGTATTTGCACTGGATGCAAGTTTTGTCTACAAAAGACTCATCAGTGACGCTTGAATAAAAAACAAAGCATTTGAAGTCAATATTATGAGTAGGAGATAATATTATAATTGGTCGAACTACGATTATGGAAAAATGAAATCAGTTCAACTAAAATTATTGACAAAGTAAGATCACTCTAATTTTAAATATTACTTTAAACATCAATATTTTGGTCCAATTGATTTCTGGGTCCATCTACACCTTTCACCGCTTACCTGTTTTGCATCAGCTAGAGGTTCTAGTTCAATAATACATCCTGGTCTGGCCGAAGATTGCAGACTGATGATGTTAAACATTTCCCCAGGAGCCCTCTGAGGTTCTATACTGTAACCTGAACTGGTATTACTAGAAAAACTCATCCCAGGCTGAAATAAAGAGAGATAATGTTTAAACTCTACAGGCTTTTAATTCATATATCTTTGAGTGTACATATTTTTACTGCTTGAGGGAAAATCTGATGTTCATATATAATCTATTTCAGGGTTAAAGAAAATTATGCATATATGCTTATAGTGAATTTGTAATTTGTTGAAAATTTAAATTCTTGTAAAACTTAACCCATTAAAATCCATAAAATGGTGTATTCATTTAATTGTCTGATGTGTGCAAGTGGCTCCATTTATACAGAGGTTTGTTTGTTGTTTATTAGGTAAGGAAAGTGCAGAGGCGAAATTTTTTTTCATTTGAAGTCAATTGTGTATGTTATGAGCTAGAACTATATTTAACCCAAATTATAGTATTTCTATTTATCACTGCTAAAGTGTTATTGCACTATGCAATGAGGATCTCTATACATTCCAGGGGATTTTAACCAACTGTAGGCTCTTGCTTGATACATTTTTATTAAGATTACATCAGATATTATTATGGAATATGGAACTAACCTCCCGTTTTGTAGATTGTTGATCTAACAGTAGGGTTCTGGCATCTATCACAGCTTGATACATCTTTAATGAAGCTCCATCTGAGGCTACAAACAGAGCACTGGGTGAGTTACTATAGGTTCCTAATGTAGAGCTTGGAAGTAGTGTCGGCACCCAGGCCACATCTATAAAAGCAGAAATATCTGGGGCATTAATCCTGGCCAGTTCAACTATGCCACCTGATTTTGACAATGGCCCAACAGGATCAACTCTCCACAATATTAACTCACTACAAAACTCAATGTTCCCTTTCTTATCATCCTCTTCTGTTGTTTCTAAATTCTCCCTACTATCTTTGATTGGAACATTGTGATGGGATGTTGTCAACAGTAACGGTAACACAGGGTGGCATGCAGCATTATTAGTCCTAAATCTATGGCCACAAGCTCTGGATGCATGTGCCACACTTACCACAGTAGAAAATTTAGAAGTATCTGAAAAACTAATTTGCCATTGGTTAAGACTTCCATTAAAATGTTTTGAGATCATTAAAACGTTTGGAATCAGCATATTATCATTCTGTCCAGGAGAGCTTTTTCCTGAGGCAGGTGCAGGTTGAGATGGGATTTTCTCTGAACTTAACCTACTCTCTGTCAGCCTCATTGCTGATTTGATATCCATTTTACTATAATTACAATATAACATCAAGTTAGTCGCCATTGTCCTAGCATCAGCTACAGGGAAAGCATGTGGTAAACGAGAAGAAAAGCTGACTTGGGCCTGTCGAAAGCAATATGGACTATACTCATCCAACCAATCCACTAACCTGTTAAATGAAAAACATGGATAAGAATTAAAAATAGTATACTATACAAAATCTTAATATTCCATTATCAAAAATTTGGTAAAGTTTAAAGTAATTCCCTCAACAATTAATTAAATAGAAGACAAGTTTATGATTGTCGAAGGGATTGGCAATAGTACATGTTAACCATAATTTGTCTGTCATTGTACATGTACCTGCTCCCTGCCCCTTCTGCATTCATATAAAGGTAAAGAGTACAAATGATGACCCCTATATTAAATCAATAAGTTTATATACTAACCAAACAAGAAAGCTACCATCAATAGGATGTATACTAAACAACATATCGGGACTTTGGTGCCAGTCTCTCAGTAGTCCTTCTATCTTCCTGTCTAAAGCATCTATCACTGAACCCTATAATTTACATAATTTTAATATGACAATATATAATTCTATAAAACATAAAATCTCTATACAATTAACAATTTATTTTTAAGTACATTAACATATTTTGTATAATTTATCAGCCATGTTCATCATTATCTTAAATTCAAACTCACCTTTCTCTGCCATATATATATGCATTTATAAAAATAATGATTGTAATTTTTAATAAATTTTAAAATTAAACTGACTGAAAATGTGAGAACATATAAAAAATCAAGGATTTATTTTTCAATAAAATAAATATAGTTATACCATGTTAGTACCTTTTACACCTCCATGCTAAGTATAAAACTTACTGCTACCTTGATTGATGTACAGGGATTTCCTATTTCTATATTTAGCAACATGTTTTACACCCTATATATGTGACATAAAATTGCTGCCTATTTCTATACTTAGAACAGTATAGAATCATGTTGTGTACTTCAGGTAATATAATGTTTCTAACTGTTACCACATTTAACCAGATGCTCCGCAGGGCGCAGCTTTATACGACCGCAGAGGTTGAACCCTGAAAGGTTGGGGCAAGTATGGACACAACATTCAAGCTGGATACAGCTCTAAATTTGGATTGTGATTAAATAGTTGACACAGCATAGGTTTCTGACACAGAATGAATGTGGTCTACTGAACTTAAAATATTTTTTTTGCCTTTGAGCAATTCACTTTGCTGTTGAATATTAATCCTCTCAAAAAAATGTTTGAAGAAATTTTCTTTTTATTTATGAAATCTGAAATGAGAAAAATTTAACCCCCCCCCCCCCCATTTTTTTTTCACATCCCCCTTTCCCTTTTTCCAAAACTGATCTCAATTCAAATTTCTAATGGAGTTTGCAACAATAACTACTCATTCAAATACATCATAAAATATTAAAATGTAACAAAAGGTGCTTGTTATCACTGAATGATAAAGATTGTTTTAATTTATCAGTTGGTAGTAAAAGTGAATATACATTGTATATTGTATAAAACAATGATTTAAGTTGACTCAACTACTATTCTGGACAAAGAAAGATAACTCCAATCAATTGAAAATTTCTTGCTATTGCACAATATTGTGCAATTAGATATTTCTGGCTATTGCGCAATACTGTGCAATTGAAAATATTTGCTATTGCACAATACTGTGCAATTGAAGATTTCTTGCTATTGCGCAATACTGAGCAATTGAAAATTTCTTGCTATTGCACAATACTGTGCAATTGATTGTGCAATTGAAGATTTCTTGCTATTGCTGAATACTGTGCAATTGAAAATTTCTTGCTATTGCACAATACTTAATATAATAATTTTGGATCCTGATTTGAACCAACTTGAAAACTGGGCCCATAAACAAAAATCTAAGTACATGTTTAGATTCAGCATATCAAAAAAGCCCAAGAATTCAATTTTTGTTAAAATCAAATTTAGTTTAATTTTGGACCCTTTGGACTTTAATGTAGACCAATTTGAAAACGGGACCAAAAATTAAGAATCTACATACACAGTTAGATTTGGCATATCAAAGAACCCCAATTATTCAATTTTTGATGAAATCAAACAAAGTTTAATTTTGGACCCCGATTTGGACCAACTTGAAAACTGGGCCAATAATAAAAAATCTAAGTACATTTTTAGATTCAACATATTAAAGAACCCCAAGGATTCAATTTTTGTTAAAATCAAACTAAGTTTAATTTTGGACCCTTTGGACCTTAATGTAGACCAATTTGAAAACGGGACCAAAAATTAAGAATCTACATACACAGTTAGATTTAGCATATCAAAGAACCCCAATTATTCAATTTTTGATGAAATCAAAGTTCAATTTGGGACCCTTTTGGGCCCCTTATTCCTAAACTGTTGGGACCAAAACTCCCAAAATCAAACCCAACCTTCCTTTTATGGTCATAAACCTTGTGTTTAAATTTCATAGATTTATATTTACTTATACTTAAGTTATGGTGCGAAAACCAAGAATAATGCTTATTTGGGCCCCTTTTTGGCCCTTAATTCCTAAACTGTTGGGACCTCAACTCCCAAAATCAATCCCAACCTTCCTTTAATGGTCATAAACCTTGTGTTTAAATTTCACTGATTTCTATTTACTTATACTAAAATTATTGTGAGAAAACCAAGAATAATGCTTATTTGGGCCCTTTTTTGGCCCCTAATTCCTAAACTGTTGAAACCAAAACTCCCAAAATCAATCCCAACCTTCCTTTTGTGGTCATAAACCTTGTGTCAAAATTTCATCGATTTCTATTCACTTTTACTAAAGTTAGAGTGCGAAAACTAAAAGTATTCGGACGACAACGACGACGCAAGACGACGCCAACGTGATAGCAATATACGACGAAAAATTTAAATTTTTGCGGTCGTATAAAAACATGTTGTTAGTACAAATGTTATCCTACTGGCATGCTTATTATAAAACTTGTTGATATCTCAGGCAACTTAGGAAATATTTCCTATTTCTTTATGTGCTACAAGTTGTTAGTACCCAAAGTATAAAACTTACTAATATCTCATGTGGCATTGGGGATTTTCCTATTACATGTACTATATTTAATAATCAGGTAACATGTTGTTAGAACCTCTTACCTACATGCTTAGTATAAAACTTACTGATACCTCAGGTGAAGTTAGGGTACTTCCTGTTCCGTCAGAGCCATCAGTTGACTGAAAACTAGCAGTGCTCTCAGAATTAGTTCCAAGTTTTAATTCCTCCTTTCTCAGTTACTGATACCTGGGGTATTGTTGGAGTATTGTCTGTTTCTATATTTAGTAGCATGTTGTTAGTACCTCTTACCTACATGCTTAGTATAAAACTTACTGATACCTCAGGTGAAGTTGGGGTACTTCCTGTTCCATCAGAGCCATCAGTTGACTGAAAACTAGCAGTGCTCTCAGAATTAGTTCCAAGTTTTAATTCCTCCTTTCTCAGTTTATGTTTCTTCTTGGAATGTTTTTTCTTTTTCTTTTTTGCATGAACTATGTTTAAAAGAAAAGAGATATTGCTTTATGCATTCACACAACTAGTACTGTAATCGACATATACATGTCAATCAATTGAAGGAGTTTATTTGAATAATAGATATGAATTAAATACAGATTTAACAAAATACCTATATTCTTAAAAATGCAAGTTATAGAAGCACAATGATACACCCACAACATAAAAGCAAAGAAATATTATATTCCCCAACTTTGCTTTGAATATAACTTTTTTAATAGAAGCTTGTCAAAACTGTCTTACATCTGATTTGAATAGCTTTCCATCAAAAGCACAATCATATTAGGCCTAGTCAGTTATTTCAGGGCCTTTAATAGCTGACTTAAATAATGTGGTATGGATGATGTTCATTGTTGAAGGTCATATTGACACCTTTTGTTGAAAACATCTCTATCATTTCGTATTTGGTGGAGAGTTGTGGCATGGGAAATTAAACCACATCTTCCTAATTTTAAACTTAAATCATGACCTTAACACTTACCATCCATATCAACCTGGTCATCAGGGTCATGACCTGAGTAAGGATCGCTATCTGACCCAATGTTAAACTCATGATTATCCATCTGTCCCTCATACATGGTGCCTTTATGCATTTCCTGGAGTATGGTTTCAGCCTCCATTGTAAACTGTAATTCTTTGTTGTTCAACCAGTGAAGCTGAAAGTTGTGTTGGACATCACCGTCAGTATTGACAACTGGTAAAAGTGGTATATCTACGAAAACAATAATAATATTTATGGATTATTGTTGATAATCTGAACAAGATTGGTTTTCTCGCTTGAGTCCGCACGAGCAAAAGGGAGAAAACCAATCGAGTTGTGACGACCAATGTCAATCTGTTTATCGCTATTTTACTTATGATGACGTTGTCAATTTCATGTCAATTTCATTAGCAACGCCACATGCCTTCTTAGTTTCTAGCAATAATTTTCCATCTCAAGCGAGTAGCACAATATGAAAAATTATCACCAAAAAAAAGATCAAAGGCAAAATGCACAAAATGGCGATAAAATTAGTTATCATGACATCTGACAAAAGTTGTATATCTTTTAAATGTACCATAACAATAAGTTGTTTTCAAATGTCATTTTGGGGTCTTATATAGCTTGCTAATTACAAGTATGGGTTTTGCAATTTGTCAATAATGATATGAATTATTGTTAATTTTGTGGGTAAACATACACCATAAACATAATAGTATTTTTGATTCAAGTGTCACTGAGGAGTCTTTGTAGACGAAACACGCGCCTGGCGCAAATGCAAAATTTCAATCCTGGTATCTTTGATGAGTTTAATTATTACTGTTTTTTTGCAGACTTTGGTCAAACCACAAATATCCAAAAAAATTTCCCTCAATCCACGAAAATTGGTATAAAGAAATTTAAAGAACTTATAATATCTATATGAGTGTGCACATGTTAGGCTTACCTGTTTCTGGGTTAATACTGCCTGCCAAATGGAAATGTAGAGTAGGACACACTCCATTCTGATGAATGGCGAACTTGTGAAAGTCATGGACACTTTGAGAACTAACCATACTGTCTAAATGTGGTACACTCATTACTGTTTCTGGTCCAAACTTGTGGTGCTTCCTTCTCTTGTGAATAGCATGTCTGAAACCATATAATTTTTATCATTAGTTTAATTAATTTCAAGCTTGTCCAGAGCAACTTTATAAAGAAAGCTACTTTGTTCATAAACTCCTTCTATACAATTTTACACTAATGTGATGTAAACCAAAAGAAGGAAGAAGATTATATTACATTTACTTTCAAATGGAAATGCATAGAATAACAGTATGCAACAGATTGTCTCCCTTGTCTGATTAACACTAGTTTATCTTAAGCATAATAGATTATTTGATATATTCATCAAAGATTATCCAAAATACTTTAAATTTGAATACCAAAGTTACCCTTTTTCAAATAAAAAAATATCTTGTGAAAAGCAACTTAAAGTCATATCCTATGAAACGAGTGACCGGTGAAAAATAATATTATTCCAATTCTTGAATCAATGCATACAAACATCATAAACTTGGTCTTCTATGCACGATTTTATCTTTTTTTTTTCACATAAATTTAGATGAATCGTCAATTTTTTTTGCAATCAGTCAGTGTTGTGAAAATATGGCAGGTAATTAAAGTTTGTGTTTTGAAGCCGAAGTTTAATGATTGTCACCTGTTTGTCAACAATCAACAAAAAAGCATGAATATGGAGCACATGTTTAACATATGTACAATCACATAATAGTTTATTTTAAGGACATCCATGCCGGATCACTGGATTTTCACGAGATGGGTCACACTGAGGTCACTTTGCATACGGAAAATATGTCGGGGAATTGCTTCCAGGAAGGACGCAATTAAAATAAAGTAAACTTCTTCTAAATATGAACAAATAAAAGAATTTTCTTCAGAAAATGTATATGTACATAAGTTTTATAATGAAAACTATCCATTGAGTTATAAAAAAACATATGCATTATTTTTTTTAATTTGAGGTTTCTTATGACTTTAAAATATATCCTGTGAAAAGAAAATTCACCATTTCAATATATGAGCTGCATCAGATTGATATTAACCTTATCCAAATGAATATCAATCAAACTGTTACTAAATTTTGGGATGAAAAATCTCTATCTTAAAGTCTGTAACTGTTTGAACAATGAACATTGAGTTGTTATAAGAACAATACAAAACATGTCAAAGTTTATCTTAAATTTCGTATTTGAATGTTCCAAAATCTATCAAAGTCTAGACATTTACATGCATACATGCAATTGCATAAGGTGGATTTCTATCTGATATATAAAATGGGAATCTATTGACTTGACATACATTATGTAATTTTTAATGTTTTCTGATTATAGTAACTATATAATATTTCTAGCTAAAAATGAAAAACAGGATTGTGACATTAAATTTGACATCGACTAAACATCTATCTTGTCTATATACACTATTAAACTTATTTGTCTGAAAGTAAAAGTAACATATTAGTAATTCACAATTATTTCAATATCCAAACCGAGGCTGTGTAGTAAGCAGTGATTTTATTGCTAGCATGTATAGATGTTTGCTAAATTTTAACTTGTGATATCCTGGTATATGCAGATTCTCTGGTAACAGAATGGATAAAAGCAGTGCACCAACACCAGTACTACAGACATTCAAAGTTTTTTGTACCATTACTTTTGTTTTGACATTTTTAACAAATGGTAGAATTTAAATTAAACATTCTGCTTAATCACACAGTATTCAGGTAATGATACAACAAAGTTTGACTGGCCTCCTTTTACATTTAAAAAACAAAGTATTGTACAGTAAGGATTCTTTTTTGAAATTGGAAAGGATGTGGTCAGTGATAAGAAAATTGCATCTGAGGTCTATGAATAACTTTTTCAAAGGAATAGTTGATTTGTAATCACAAGCCTGACAAGTTAACAGATAAAACTTTAGATCTGTTTAGCAAAATGGAAGATTTCAAAGTACATGGATGCCCCACTCGCACTATCCTTTTCCATGTTCCATGGACCGGAAATTGGGTAATTATCTAATTTGGCATTAAAATTAGAAAGATCATATCATAAGCAACAAGTGTACTAAGTTTCAAGTTGATTGGACTTCAGCTTCATCAAAAACTACCTTGATCAAAACTTTAACCTGAATCTCCCACTTTCATTTTCTATGTTCAGTGGACCGTGAAATTGGGGTCAAAAGTCTAATTTGGCTTAAAAATTAGAAACTTCATCTCATAAGCAACAAGTGTACTAAGTTTCAAGTTGATTGGACTTCAGCTTCATCAAAAACTACCTTGAACAAAAACTTTAACCTGGACGGAAGAACGGAACCACAGACGGACGAACGGAACCACAGATGGACGGACTGACGAACGGAGCCACAGACCAGAAAACATAATGCCCCTCTACTATCGTAGGTGGGGCATAAAAATATCAAAAGTACTTTTTTCAACAAAATATTTTCTCTAGGAGTAGGAAGTCAATAAATGATAGCTCTAAATAGATTCCCATACTGAATTGAAGTATTCTTGAAAGAAAACTGGGTTCTGAAAAAAAACCAAGTTGAACTTTAAATGGATAGGGTACAATTTTATTTCCAAAATTATGCAATTACTATGATGTTCTTCATGTACTTAATTTTGACTTGTTTCATAAAAAATGGCAGTTACTTTTCCCTTTACATAAAAGAAAAATATCATACAATCATAGAATCATACATAGTAAATGTATTTAAGATATGAAATTAAAAATCCTATCTGTCTAAAAAAAATAACACAAAATCTGTAGTTTCTAACACCTTAGGTTAGCACACAATAGGTACAAAACGGAAATAGGTAAGTCAAGGATATGAAACAGGATTTGAACAGAGAAAGTGGACATGATCAGAGTTGTCTAAATTAAAAGAAGGCTGCAATAACTAGCAATTTACATGATGAATAGAATTAAAACCTTGACACTGTGACTTCAGTTTTACTGAGGAACAAGCTCCTGGCTGACATTAAATACTGGGGTGTACTTGAGCCATCTTGTTCAAAATTTCCTAATGACAGCCTAGCCCTGTTGCCTAGAGACCTAGTCTTTTGAGTGAAGGTATCAGAAAAGTCAGCTGACTTCCTCTTTGAATCAATTGATAACCTTTTTTTAGAATCAGCGGAGGAACTCCTTTTAGGTCTAATTCTAAACCGTTTTGAGGAATCAGAAATGTCAGCTTTAGTTTGTTCAACAACATAATCTGAGTTTATTGACGTAATCTTAGATGGAGAAGTTGGTGAATCCATTGATGATTTTCTGTTTGGTGATAATGGTGTTGTGGATGTGTCACTGAACACCGACTGATTATCGGCACTGTCGTGAGAATCAGGCTCGGATATACAGATATAACTATCGCTGTCAGAAATTGTTTCAGCAATAGAAGACATGTCTGGTATCTTTTCTGGTTTGACACTTTTTGCTACCTCTTTAATTTTATTAAGTGTGAACTTTGAACTGTTTCTGTAATAAACAGACATACAAACAAAATAACCTACCTTCATATTAAAACATGCTAAATAACTAAGCTGGTGGATAAAATACATTGTAAAATTCAAAAAATATAATCATTCAATATGAAATACTTAAACATGCCAATGAAGGTCACTGATTTACCACTAAAACCTTTTACAATGCAATGGACCAAGTGTCTTATAAATTGACCATCTAGCTCAGTTCTTGAACCAATTATCTTCAATAGGCAATGAGACATGTAACCCAACTAATTCATATCATCCTTCTAATTTATATTAAAGTGACTATAATTATTTAAAATTTCCTAATCAAGGGTTAAATTTAATGCCCCTTCCGCTAAGGTGGAGGCATAAATAATGTGAGTAACACTGCATGTAAGATTAATGTATAGCAATGTGAAGCTGAATGTTTTTATATGTTAAAGTTTTGTTAGTAACATACGAAATTTAAAGCTCTCATTGGATATTAGTAAAATGTACCAAAGCAGAATGTATAAATATAATAGTTAGTTAGTAAAATATAATCTCAATCATGTTGTATGGGTTATTAGCTAAATAATAAATTGTTAGTGCTACAAAGCAAAACCTTCCGAGCGAAAATTCACAACATATCCTATCAAAACCAACTACCTGGCTAAATGAATTATAAAGCAAATTATCTGCTCACTCAAAATCCTTAAAACCTTGTTAGCACATACAATGCATTCTACATAAAAATATTTTCTGAATAGATCATTTTCATATTACCAACTTTTTACTCCAGAGATTATAATTTTTCCACATGTCACCTTCTCTGTGTTTGGACATCCTGGTATTTGGTCACATATGAGCAAATATGTCCTACCCCAGAGTAAGGTACCTGTCAAAAAATTATATAATCTTGAGTTGAAAGTCGGTAATATGAAAATAGCCTATCGGTTTAAATGTTCATTTAATACTCTATCAGTTTTATTTGACAGATGAAATGAACTTTTAGGACCTACAAACCTGATGGTTTTCAATCTTTGCATGAAACGTTTCTTATGTCTGTGTGTATGGTATTTAGGATCAAATGATGCACTGGGATCAAACTGTTCTAAATCCACTAATCCATCATCAGGGAGCACTGTCTCTATCCACAGTCGACAGACATTGTCAGCACAAGACGATACCAACATGTTAGCTACAGATCCCCTGAAATGTATATTTCTGTATGAACAAATATAAAATATTTTTTTCTGCTAATTTTACATTATCTATATCAAATAAAGATATTATATAGATATGTGTCTTTCCTTTTTCTTCATTTCCTTTTTTTTATAATGAAATCAAAAACATATCAACAAAACAAATATGTTGACTACCAACATGCATTAAGTCATTCAAGTTTCTTAATGGAAATGCAAAATAAATGACCATGATGACAGTCAATATTCAATTTTGCATGTAGAATTTTGTTTTTCTAGTTTAAAAAAAATGTTCAATATTTTGTGTAGATTTTCAGTTAGTATAGATAGTATTTTTTCATAGATGGTCCATTTTTGACTGGCGATAATTTGACATACATGTAAGCTCAAATTATAATGACTACTAGCTGTAGAAGATGTAATATACAGAACAAAGTAATACATGTACAAACCTTGGCATAAATTTGCTAGTTTTTCTCCAAGAGAATCCTGTCACTGTCCTAGGGTGTGCCACATATACAAAGGAATAATGGAGCTCTTCTTTCTTAGGACTTATCAAACTGTCGCCTCTTGATAAGGTCGATGGAAATGATACTGTAAAAAGACATATTTAAATTAGTAATGCATTTCCTATCATTTTCACCAGTAAAAATTAATGTTTAGAATTTTCTAAGTCATAAAATAAAAAAGACCAACAAAATATCAAAGGACAGCTGTATTTCATCTTTCAGTAGATTCAGTATAAGTTGTTTTACTGATAAATATTCATGTCATTTTCTGCAATGTACTTTTATGGCAAGTTTTACAAACATATCAGAATGAAATGATGTAAATGTGTATGCATAAAACTTTTTTTTGAACTAAATTAACATACCAAGCCAGATCTTTAACCTTTTACCCTTGTGACGTTGTAAAAAGAAGCATGTGCTGAAATCAAGGAGGCTCATGGGTACAAAAATTTCATTACAAATTTTATTTATTACACTATTGGTTATTATTTTATGATATGGTATAAACTTCAATCAGAAAAATTGATTCTGTTTGGCCCCAGATGACTTAAAATGTTTATATCATTGAAAAAGCTCCAAATTATCTCCCATTGGTGCAAAAATGCCATTTTTTGGCTTTCAAATTGAAATATCTTTTTATTCATCGGTGACCTATACTTTTTATTATTGTTTTCAAATAAGCTGTACATACACTAAATAATTGTAAAATATTAGCGATTTCTGTAATTTAGTTCTTTTTTTATTTAGATATTACCTCTATTTCTCCTATCAGTTCAACAGAAAAAAAAAGGACATTAACAAAAATGTATGCTTCTTTCGGAGACAGATTGTGAGCTTAAATAAACAGTGACCGCATTTTTTTTATTTCATTTTTCTATTAAGGATATGATAAAGTTCATTTATAAAACAAGAATGTGTCCATAGTACACGGATGCCCCACTCCCATTATCATTTTCTATGTTCAGTGGACCGTGAAATTGGGGTCAAAACTTTAATTTGGAATTAAAATTAGAAAGATCATATCATAGGGAACATGTGTACTAAGTTTCAAGTTGATGTAACTTTAACTTCATCAAAAACTACCTTGACCAAAAACTTTAACCTGAACTTTGCACTATCATTTTCTATGTTCAGTGGACCATGAAATTGGGGTCAAAACTATAATTTGGCATTAAAATTAGAAAGATCATATCATGGGGAACATGTGTATTAAGTTTCAAGTTGATTGGACTTCAGCTTCATCAAAAACTACCTCGACCAAAAACTTTAACCGGACGGATGGACGGACGGACGGACAAACGGAGGCACAGACCAGAAAACATAATGCCCCTCTACTATCGTAGGTGGGGCATAAAAATATAGCAAAATCTTATATATTAGGGAAAAAAATTGATTTAGACCGCGAGCCCCCTTAATGTTACATTCTATTTGGGAAAAAAATATAATTCTATAATGCCTAATGATTGATTTCTGCCAATCAAAATTACCATGTAAAACATATAGTAATGTAATAATTTACTCATGTTAAACATAATTATATATACTTACTTTTTCTGTCCTCATACCAAATCTTCACTAGACGATCATTCTGTAAGAAAATATTCTTAAATATAATATTTCTGTAGTCCCTCACAGACCAAGATAGACCTCTTACCAAGACAGTTTCATCAATACTAAAAAACATTGTATGGTTCTCTGCTGAACCAATAGTAGGCTACTTAATGAATTTGTAAATATTTCTATAATGTATGTCTTTTAATGTAAAAACATTTCAAAGACATAAAAAAAACTCAATAGCATGTGAAGAATATTAAGATTTTTGAACAGCATATGCATTGTAGCTAATAGTTAAGATTTTTAAGTGAAGTGAGGGTAAATAACATGATAATTTCCAGTCTTCATGCCGAGTGGCAGCCCAGACAGCCCAGGCTGGTAAAATTGCTCTCTGGCCTGTAAAAATCAGACCTACAGGCCAAAAGAATCTAGATAACCAGAGCTTTCATATTTCTCTTAAGTTTGCAATACAAAGACTATTTGATAACTTAATATAAAGGCATAACAAACAGGAGAAATTTGCACCAGTCTCATTGTCATTATTTATCTAGTTTATGTCATTTTTATGAAAGTTATTGTTATCATCTCATCTTTTTAACTAATAAAAGTTATTTCACAGGTAGTGGAATATGCTATGTAAAGAAAACCCTTCTAAATCTACCAGTACATTGATTATATATTGTGGTGCATCCTAGTACAGTGTTCTCCCCAGGGCCTTTTAGCATCAAGGTAATGTGTTGCTATAATCTTAAATGAGATGCTATCTGAAGAGGTTTTCTTATAGATTATTTAATGGATTTGATACTATATTTTTTTAGAAACAAAATGGTATTTCAATTTCACCTGTTTACCAGGATGATTAATGAAATATCTGGTGAGAACACTACAGTAGACAGAAACCCATATTAACTGTCTTCTCTAATAGAATAGTCTACATATTGTAGTACTGACCTGTCCAGCAGAGGCAAACAACAGTCCATCATGTGAGTACTTCAAGAAATATACAGGAGTAGCTGGTCTGTAAATATATACAACAAGTATACAAGTACATTTTAAGATTAGTTGAACCTACTTTATAGTGCAAAACATTTACATCATTTAAAAGAAGCTAGTGAATAACTATTGGAGTACCCTTAATTATCAAATCCTGAGTCACATTTACAAGATTTGATTTTAAAGACTCTGATCAAGATTTGCCTTTTACCAATATCCCTGTAAATACATTTTGTATAACATTTTTTATAAGCAATTTCTCCAAAAATAACGTGGAAATTTGACTTTCTTAATTAACTAGCTAAATAACTTGTCGGTATCCTGTTTCTTTTTAAATATCTATATATTCATTGTCAATGTGCCCCAAAGGATCATGGTGAATACAAAACTGCATTTCTCCAGATACACCCCTGTAGGATATACATTACTACAGATCCAAATTTTATTATGATAAACTTATACTAGTGTTGGATAATCGGTTGAAATTACCAACCGATTATCTATTACAATCGTTTGACAGCAACCAACCGACTATCGGTTATAATCGCATCAGAATACTTTGCCCTTTTTTTAAATGAAATCATGCATTTTAGTCTCATTGGTCATGTCTAATGTGTATATTCCATTTCATTGCAGAGTTTTATATGTTAATATTTGATCTTCTGTTTCCTTTTCATATTTTATTTAGCAATTATAAAAATGAATTAATTAGAATCCAGATTCAGATTGAACATATTTTATCTCATAATTACAACATTAATTACCAAGAGTGACACTAACTTTTCTAAATTTCAATGGTGTAACTCACATTATAATTTCAATAACTTAGCAGTATAAACATTTGAATGTTTCACAGTATTAAAGAAAAGATATATATAAAGTATTTTACTTTAAGAAATTTAAGATTAACAGAAAAAAATAAAACAATGCATTTGCATTGAAATATATACAGTAAACAAAGAGGATCCAGCCAATGTCTGTTAATTCGTGTAGAATGCTTTTTTTTCACTTTATGATCATCATTTTTCTGTCAATTGTGTCAAGCGAGCGTCTGAACTTATAATTGCAAAAATGCGGAATTATTACATAGTTGAACCGTATCCGATCCGTGATTCTAATGTATTTCAATGGCGGACAAATTTCAGAAAATTTACAAACATAAACGATGTTTGACAAGCAATTTGGGAAGGAATATGACGCTTTTGACGCTACTAATGGATAAAACATTAATAAAAGGCAATTTGCGACACGCTCTTATGAAGTAAAGAAATTATTTTGTCTAAAATCTGAAGGATTTCATGTACGCTCTCAAGTAACAAGTATCCGGTATTGAGAGAGTATTTCATACAAAGTTATTTATTTTAAAGATCAATCTGTATATATATATAGTCAATACTTTTGTCACGTTTTAAAGGGGAAAAAATGGTTTTGTCTTTAATTATAGGATGTTTGACATTGTTATTGTCATCCACTGATATTTTTTGTTGCAATTTGTTTGACTGAGCAAATAAAATTCAAACCGCAAACGGACCGGAAGTTGATACGCAAAAAGTCCGGAAACTATAGCGACAATCGATTGAACAAAATCCCAATCGATTATCGACATCGTGAGGCCCAACCAACTGATTTCCGACTTATTCCAATCATCGGAACAACACTAACTTATACATGTATATATTCATACAAATCACTACAATAGATGATAAAATCTAATTTAAAATAGATACTCAAGACACACTCCTAGCAGTCTCCAAATCAGATCACCAAGATATTTCTTACTTGATTCTCCAGATGCAGTCCCACACTGGAAGTGAATCTTCATCATAAAGATGGTGTACTTCCCCTCCTCCTCGTGGTCTCCCACAGAAAACTTACTTGATTCTCCAGATGCAGTCCCACACTGGTAGTGAATCTTCATCATAAAGATGGTGTACCTTCCCCTCCTCCTTGTGGTCTCCTACACAAAACTTACTTGATTCTCCAGATGCAGTCCCACACTGGTAGTGAATCTTCATCATAAAGATGGTGTACCTTCTCCTCCTCCTTGTGGTCTCCTACAGAAAACTTACTTGATTCTCCAGATGCAGTCCCACACTGGTAGTGAATCTTCATCATAAAGACTGTGTACCTTCCCCTCCTCATCGCGGTCTCCCACAGAAAACTTACTTGATTCTCCAGATGCAGTCCCACACTGGTAGTGAATCTTCATCATACAGATGGTGTACTTTCCCCTCCTCCTCATGGTCTCCCACAGAAAACTTAACACCCTTGTTTTCTTCATCATGCTGCTCATGATCTAGGTGCCATATCTGGATAACATCACCTCCTGTCAGAAGACGCGACCCTGCACACAGATAAAAAAAAGAAAATTCAGATTAAGATATTTTTTTAAGATTTTTTCATCTTTGAGATGAGTGGAGCATTAGAGAACAATGTGAATTTTATTTATCTACAAGTACTACTTAAGGATTGGAAGAAACCGATTCCATTGAGCCACAACTCTTCTGAAACCATACAAAAATTTAAATACTTGTAATAGTATGTATAAATGTAGTGTTTTGTGCTTTATAAATTTGTCTTTGTTTCAACAAACAATGCATATTTTTGAGAAAATATCCAAATTCGAGAATGTTATCGATCAGTGTCTTAAAGGCTTTTTTGCATGCTCAGACGTACTGCTGCATTATTCAAATTGGGTCTTTTGCATAAATTTCCTAATTTTCAATTCTTAAAAAGAAATAAATGCATTTTACTAAATCTATGCTGTGTCCACCTTATTACTGTGTCCACACTCTTTGTTTCATCACTTGTCAAGTTATACCTAGATTTCAAATGCATCTTCTAGTAATAACTTTATGACAAGAGTTTCTGTTTTTGCAATTGGCATGATTGGTTGCATATGAAGCAGTCAAATAATGGCAATAAAAAGAGGACCAATATTTTGTAACTGTAAAAACTATAATTACTTTACCTTCAAGATTCCAGCTTAGACAGTTAATCAAACTTTCTGCTTCAAAAGATGCTGTCTGATACCACTGATAGTCCAATTTCTACAAATAAACAATTAAAGACAATGACATATTTTAAATTGTTACTCACTATGTACCCTACTCAAATCTAACAAACTGATCTGTTTATCAAAAAATATTTAGTCTAAAAATGATCTTGTTAAAAAAACACTTTAATGTGCCCAAAACAAAGTTGGAGTTATTAAAATATACTTAAAGGTTGTCAAGTTTGCTAATTATACTTGTTATAAAATTTATTAATATTGTCAACATAATGTTCTTATGAATTAAATGATATTACAGGCCAGCAACTGATTATAAACTAGATGAAAAGTCACCATAGTTTTGGATTCATTTATGAAACAAAGGTTAAAATTCATAAGTCAGACATTCGATCAATTGAATAAATTAAAGAAGAGTATGTGTGAATAAATTTTAATGATCTTCTTTTACAGAATTCATAAATGATAGTTCAAGTAAAACTGGATTATACAGAGTTTGTCATATTATAATTCTATTATGATTTGCATATTAAGGAATATGTTGATATTATTGGTCGAGAGAACTTCCGGTAGTTGATCTTGACGTTGGTTATTTTTCGATAGACGACGTTGACCGAACTTCTTTTTGTAACCAATGTAAACAAGATGGCGGCGATAATAACAACGACGTCAACAAAATTTATTTTCACTGCAAGTTAATTGTTCAATAAAATAACACACAAAACATTTGTTTGAATGATAATAAGAGTTTTTGCAGTTTGCTTTTTATCAGATAGCAAACTTCGGTGAGTACATATTTTTGCATTAACCAACAAATATATTCATGGGCCAGGTCTATTCAGTGACATATATATACAATTTACGTGTAATAGAGGTAACGAGTGTGGAAAAATATATTCCCAATCTCCAATCTGAACGAATTATAAGGATTAAACCCCTTTTTAAAGGAATTTTTTGGTGTATAAACTGGACCAAGTCACTCACAAACATATCATAAAAGTAAGTCACTCACAAACATATCATAAAAGTAAGTCACTCACAAACATATCATAAAAGTCCTTTGGACTTTTATTTGTTTGTGAGTGACTTGGTCCAGTTTATACACCAATAAATTCCTTTAAAATGGCGTTTAATACTATAGTGTAGACACCTGTTTATTGCTTAAATCTGTATATTTTTCTCTAGATGTCTTTTGGTTATTTTAGTTGTTGGTTTACTGTTTCATTGATGATGTACATGTATACCCCTTTCTCATTTTATTCATAACAAATTGTATGCAGAAATTTCCTTGTTATAATAGTAGCATAGCATATATATATATATATATATATATATACATAAAAACATATTTTACATATTCTATAGATACAGGTAAAAAAATATATAAATTTAAGGCATCAAGAAATTGGAATTCCTCTTATGGAAAAAAATATATCGTTGGAAAATTCAGGGGGAAATTTTTGAGGGGCAGTAACTACTATCAGGGTTCAATTTACAGTTGCATGCTTTTTGAAGATCTGGTATCCATATTGCTAATTGTCAACGATTTTTTTTCTTTCTTGTCATTCTGAAGATTTTATGCTTATCAGTTTTTCTATGGCTTTTATGGATTTAGGGAATATAAAGTCTTGTACCATTCTGTTTTATTTTTGTCCCTTGGGTCCATTTTTGTTGAGGAACCAAGTTAGTAGAATTAAGAATTTAAATCCAAATATTCATAATTAAAGAATATTTAAAAATTGGAAAATATAAAATCTGAAAATAATTTTATTTAGCATGTTTCTAATGGTGTCAGAATTTCATACAAAATAAAAAAAAAAAATAAAAAACATTTTTTTAGGAAACTGAGAATTGTATAAATTAATCATCATGATCATTGTTTACATGCTAGTGCTGTTCAAAATGTAGAATGAAGAATTTTCTTGAATGGTGGAAGTTAGTTCTGTATGAGAATTGTTCCAGAAATTGAATAGGTGTTTGTGAAGGTCCAGTGGCAAATATTAAATCCATGTTTTGCTCAAACAACTGATGAATAGCCTAGTCATACAAAAGAGTTGTGGTGAGGCAAAGTAAAGCATTCAGTGTTTAGTTATACAAGTTATAACAAAGACAAAACTGACCCTTGCCAAATACAGCTAAGTGTCAAAGCATAATCTAGCTATTTATAGCTATGACATCATAGCTAAGAATCAAAGCATGGTCTAGCCAGTGATTTACAAACCTTTCCCAAACGATGATTCTGTATAAATATAATCAAATTGTTATACAAAAGAAGCTCTTTTTGATAATTTTTTAATATCAGGTTAACTTGTGGGAATTAATTACTGAACTGCTTAAATGATACATTTTCAAATGTACAAATGTATTACAATGCAAAACTGACATTTTATACTGATTATATATTATAATGCATAAAAATATAAGCTCATGCAGTCATGCATCTGAAATATTTCTTGCTGTATGATTACTTAGTTCAAATTATCAAATTTTGATGACAGCTAATGGACTGGACAGTCAACTCCTCGAAAGTACATGGACCTATCTTCCTTAAATTCACTTTGTCCATATAGTCTAGGGAGGATAATCGAAAGAGCATATATATTCAAACTGACATTTAACCAGAATTGATGTTTTATTATGCATTTATTACTGAGAAGTGTTAAAAGTTATTTAAAAACAAAATGGATGGGTTTCATTTTAACCTTATAACAAAAATATGTTTTATAAATTTATGTACAAGTATAATATTCTACTGACTGGCACAATTTTTTAAATATTTTTAAAAACAGGTTTCACAGAAAATGATACGAATTTTTTTAAATAGCTTTGTAGAAATATTGTACCAGTTATAGGCCTGAATACAAATTTTAATTCATTTTCAAAAAGTTTTTTACTAATATTATATGATATCTATAACCAATGGCCTACTGTCCTAGTCCAGTTAACAATGTATGAACTGGTTTATGTTAACAAGATAAATAGGAGTAACAAACTAATACCTTTTAAGTATTTCATAATCATTTATATTATACTTTTATCCATTTTAACATTAATTTCTTTCATAAATTTCATGCATCCAATCAATTTAAAAAAAAAAATATTGTTATTTTAAAACTAAGTAAACTGTTCGTGCTTTTTGTTTTTAAAGTTGGTCTATTTGCTGTCTTTTTAAACTATGTGAAAAAAGATGTATGGTAAAAGACGTCATTTCAATTCCTGAAAAAAAGATATCACAAAAAAAAAGATACTGGTACATCATACTGTGGACTGGATTCATTAATATTTATTGGATACTAATTTTAGTGGATTTCGTGGGAACAGGTGAACCACAAATTAAAATGTTCAATGAATCACAAATTTTCGAAAGGAATGTTTGCAGACTTTTCACGAAATTAAATATCCATGAATATGCAAGTTTTCATTGATCCACAAAATTGGTAACCACAAAAATAGATGAATCGGTAATGAATTTAACTTACCTCCAATACCTAAATATATGTTATAGCCATAAACCTTCATACCACCATGGACTATATATGATACCTATTACCAACATCATTCTGATTAAGGCTGTACATGTATTACAGCCATACCATATCTAATTATATATAAAGGGTCAACATGCCAAATACGCTATGTTAGTAAAATGTTAGGTCGTGATCAAAATATCACGAAGTCATAATTACATGTGGATGAATAGTGCACTCATCCTCTTCCTAAAATATAAGTACAACTAAAAAAGTAAAACTAGTACTAAGAAATATGAAAATATATATAGATACAAGACATTTTGATGCTGAAACCAACACAAAAATTTATTTATTAGGTGAACTCAAAATACTTATGAAATACATGTACATGTAATATATGTAAATTTATTTACATAAAAGATTGCTTAAAGTATCAGTGAATGAATACTGAAAGTTATGTAAATTTATTTATATGAACTACTAGTAAAGGAATCAGCCCATGAATTCTCATAAAGAATTATGTAATAGATAATTACTGCTAGACTTAGTTTGGGAATGATTTCCAATAATCAACTAAATTAGTTACATGCTTGATTTATGTATGTGAATAAATTCTTCAGTATATATGTACATGTATTTACACAATAATTTAACTTCAGTCTAAAATAAATTATTGAGAGGGATTTGTTTCATTTAAATTTACTATATAGAAATGACAAAAGCAGAAAAAAAGATTGTTTACCCGAGAAAAAAAGAAATGCAATCGTGGACATGATTTTCTGTTTGGTTTCATAGATCAGCTAATTGATCTTCAAAGAAGCATGATTTTACCTCATTTTTTTTTAAACAAGATGCAGAAGACTAACATAGATCCTTAACATAGAATATTCTGGGGGCATCATTCTTTGAAAACCATTGTTGCCAAGAGTTAACTGTGTGTTGCTGTTTTTGGAAATAAGAGGTTGATTCTTAGCTACAGTTAAAATGTGTAAATATGTTAGAGCAGTCACAGGTTTATAGATTAGAAACTAAATCAAATTCTATGAGTGATTTTAACATAAAAATAAAGCTCAGAGGTATTACAGAAAGTTATGCAAACACAAAAATAATCAAATGTAAAAGTTTTATGTGTACAAGCAAAATAGATCATCTAAATGTCAGAACACTTACATGTGTACTTTCATGGTGTAATAATGGTGTTGGTTCAAAGATGTACACTTTACTTTTATATGATGCTGCAATCTAAAAAATAAACAACATAATTCCCCAATAAATATATGCTTTTATCAGGTACTCTTTCCACGTTCAACTATTCCATTTTTTTTTTCACATTTGTACATTTAGATAAAACATTTCTCTTTTTTACTCAAAATCTCTTTTGTTTTGTTACTGGTTTGATGTCCTAACTTCATCTTTACTTTTTTCTTCAAAAAATCATTTGGTCCCAATCTGTCATTTCTTTTAGAAGTCCTGATGACCATCAATTAGCTCTTTCATTCATGCAGCCTACGCACGCCTCCAGGTGAGGGATTTTCTTGCTGTTTTGAAGACCCATTGGTGGCCTTCCGCTGTTTTATGATCTTTGGTCGGGTTGCTGTCTCTTTGACAAATTCCCCATTCCCATACTCAATTTTATTCATTTAAAATCAAAATCAGATGATTTGTAAAAGTATGCTGTTGTACATGTTATCAATGACTTTTAATTGCCAGAACAAAGACCAAATATATATAACAGCTGTACCTGTGTCAGAATGAATCAGCTTAGATTTAATTGATAAAACTTTTGTTGTACAAGTACCAACCATGTGAGACTGTCATTAGTAGTCAAGGTTGTTATTTATATAGTAATAAAAGTTAATAGGAATATGCTTTCAAACTGAGAGGCATTGTATTATTATAGTATAACTAATCGCCGTATTTGAATATCAAAAATAAGACAACGCGTGACCGAACAACGCATGGATTAAACGAGTGCGCAGCACGAGTTTAATCCATAGCGGCGTTCGGTCACAAGTTGTCTTATTTTTGATATTCAAATACGGCGATTAGTTATTCTTTTTATTACATTGGCAAATGGCTTTTTTTTATGAAATTAATGTAGAAAATGTAAGGAACTATATCTTTTTCCTACGCATTGACAATTTGTTTTGATCCGACGTTATCGACGTCTTGACAACGCCTATTGTTGTATGACGTCAGAGAGTGAAATAACCACGTTTATTTCACATGTGAAATTATCGGTTTTTATCAAACTGGGAAATCAATGTAATTCATTGCAACCAATGTAATAAAGACATTTAATGAATCATCACTACCCCATTATGATCTAATTGGTTCAAGGTTTTCAATACATATTCATACCTCCCTCTCCTCAATCTGTATATCAATCTGTTTATACATAGTTGTCATGGGTAACCCTACATTTATCACATGTATATTGATGGTTAATATTTACCTTTCCTGAATCTGTAGAACAATCTATACAGTTGACCTTTATGTTGCCATGGGTGACACCAGGAATGATCTGTACTCTCTGGAAATCACTGGCTAGAATAACAATATCACATCCAGCAGCATAGGCCTGAAAGAACACAAAAATTAATAAAACTTCAGTACTAAAACTAAATCTAAAATCTTAGTCACAAATATAATTGTTCTCCATCAGGAACTCTTTGTAGTGCTCTATGCATTATTGGTTAAACATGTTAAATACATGTTTGAAACTTATTTCTGTACCGATGACTGTTTCTGATCAAACGCTTGGAAATTGATGTTATAGGTGTGGAGTGGACATCATGTAATGTGTAAAATGAAACTTCTCCTTTAATTTAGTCACTTTGGTGGGTTTAGTGTTGCTCAGTCTTTAGTTTTGTATGTTGTGTTTTGAATTCTGTTGTTTGTCTTTTGGTCTTATTTTTTGCACAGGGGTCAGGAGTTTGAATGTCCTTTTGGTATGTTTTGTCTCTCTTATAAATATAACCAAATTCATTAAAGCATTGTATCATAATGTAAATAAGTCATTATGCCTTAATAATTAAATGAACAGATTATTACCTAATGCAGTATCAACCTCATAACCCTAGGCCTAATCCAGTTATCAATCTCCAAGGTTATCCATTTTTAGTTTAATTAGATTATTACCCTAATCCAGTATCAACCTCCCAAGGTTATCAGTTTTTAGTTTGATTGATGTTAGGATGTTGTAATTGTTCTCAGGTTCATTGCTGTTGAATTTCAATAAATTATTGATCTCAATTTTAATCATGACATACCCAATAACTCTACTTATAAGAGAGGTTTCAAGCTGCAAAATCCATTTGTGAATATTCAGGAAATTACATGTCAACTCAAAACCTCTAAAGATTTAATAAACTCAAAGATTTAAATATTTCATTCTGACAATTATGTTTAATTGGATTTTTTCATTCAGTGAAAGGCAATAGAAAAAGAAACAGATATATCATCATGTGATGATGTTTCATGTTTTATATGCCATAAAATTTTACAGAATGAATAAACTTGTAAGTTTAGGTAATAAATCTGTTTTTAAAAACCTATAGTGGAAAATAAAGACCATAAATGGCAGTCTATTAAAATAATTGGGAGTGAAATGAAATCAGACTGGTAACTTCTACATTTGTAAACAAGTTCTGTTGTCTAATCATACTGAATAAAATCGGTAGTATAAAATACATGCACTGATCATGTAGTATACTCATGAGAAATATTAGTTTGAAATTTATTGATACTGATTTGATAATGATTTGATAATCAGTCATATATCAAGACTTCTCCAATATGTTCTCTTATTTTCAAGAAATATTGAACAGTGATTTGTTATCAGCCCATTATAAATACTGGCATTGGTTACTTTTTTTGAGAATACAGATTTCAATTTAGCACCATAATTTCATTTTCACCCCATTGTTTTTTGCTCGTTGTTAAAGGCTGTAAGGTGACTTGTTGTTGTTTATATTCTTGTACTTTTGTCTTTGATGGATAGTGGTAATCATACCACATTTTCTCATTCTTTGTGAAAAGCTTAACCAGTGTGAAAGAAAATTTCCAATATATAAGTGTCAGCTGGTAGCCTTCAGTCTTCTCTACTGATTCAATGTGTATAAGTTCACTCTTACGAAAGACATTTCAAGCATTGTAGTTATGCCATTACCACACTAAGATGTCTATTATAAGCTAAATAGTTCCACATTTCCCATGAGTGTATCTCCACCAATACTCCCCTTTGGGTTTCTGACATTGAAATAATATTTTATCCTGTTTATATCAATGGATTAATGTATTGACTATGTCTACTGCTATTTTTTAGTATGACACACAAGTGACAATGAAGTAAAGTATTGATTAACAAATGACTTCTGGTCAGCTGTAGAAATACTAGAAAATAAGCACTTAATTAGTAGCCGGGAGAATCTATATGATTTGCGTGTTGAATTTCATGAGCATTCTGTACTATGAATTCAGAAATTTCATTAATGCAAAAAAATGCAGCAGGATTATTAATGCAATCACTAAAACATAAGAAAAAAAATTTGGATAGTAATATTGTATCACAACATGTATGAATCACATTGCTTTACCACTCATTTATAAATGTTTTATATTATTTTATCTTGTAATATTGATGAATGTTCAAGCTAATATTTACTAGAAATACACATACCAGCACCCCATTGATAATCAAGAAAAATTTGGCAAAGTACTTTCAGGGAGAATCATTTTTGTAAACAAATAGACAACAGACTGTGTGGTGAGAAAAACTTACTTGGTTCTTTGGACCAGATTATCTAAAACATGAAATTGGTCTAAAGCAAACCCAAAAAAGAATAATGATTTAAGTCATATAATATTAGACAGGTTTTCAGGTATTATGCAGGATAAGGATATGACAAACAAATTTCACTATTGAAACATAAAATAGGCTGGAATATTTTTTCATAGCATGAAACTTAATTAGAATCTGAAGCTTACAAATTTTTTCGTATCAATGTAAAATGTTTTACTAACTGTTTTAGTTTCAATCAACAAAAGATAACATGTCAACAAGATTGATCTTAAATGTAACTTTCTAAACAATTTATTAGCATATAATGGAGGAACTATTGAAATAAATTATTGACAAAATGAATGGTACTAAATATTATGCATCTAAATCAAAACAAGTGTCTCCTTTACTGGTGGAACAAAATAGGAATTTGATCTAAGCCATTACAAAGGATCAATATTTCACCAATAGATCAAATTTAAATACCTTTTATCAAAGAAGACTCTCTAAACCACAAATCTCATATTAATTACTGGTACATAATCAAGAAACAAAGATCAAAGGTGTAATTCTTCCACTAATGTAATTCAATAAGGAACAAGTTGGTCGTTGGTTGCTTAATTGAAAATACAGTGGCAAATATTTCAAGCATGTTCAAGATAAAATTCTAATATGACGTCCCTATTACACTTTGTAAACAAGGCCGTGTTTTAATGAGCACAAAATATGTTTGACACATGCGCACAAACTTACTGAGTAATTTATTAACATTATTTTCATCGTTATCCTTTAAAATATATACATTTAAGCAGCTAGAATAAACTTTTATTATATGTTTTTAAACTTATCAAATATGAAATGTAATGCACAGACTCCTCAGGGAGGAAACAGGAAAAGCCAAACATTTTTACAGTATTTTTGTACGCTTCGACCTATAAAAATACTGTATTTGTCCTATTAGAATCGAAATAATTCCTTCATGTCATGCTCTATGCTCATTTTAATATGGGTATGCATTATATTTGACCACATTTTTCACCTCGCTAACGCTCAGTGTAAAATATGGACAAATATAATGCCTACCCATATTAAAATGAGCATAGAGCATGACATGAAAGAATTATTTCTTAATCAAATACTTTAATAACCATAAAGAAATCCAAAACAATTTTGTGTCCATATGTATATATATATATATACAACTCGTCTAAACATCAACCCAACAATGTTAGATCTGTAAATTTGCTTTCGCAAATTTTTGGTTCTTTCACTCAGACGTACTTATATATATATATATATATATCTTTTATTAAAGGGACATAAAACAAGTAAAGAAACACAACTTGACACAAATCATGTAAAAGAAACAAAATATGACACAATCATGGAAAAGAATAACAACATGACACAAATCAAGGAAAAGACACACAACATGACACAAAGACAAAATCCGTGGAAAAAAAGCACATGACCATGATGACACAAAGCATGACTTCAAAGTAACACAAATTGACACAAATCATAGAAAAGAAACTCAACATGGCACAAATCATAGAAAAGAAACAAAACATGGCACAAATCATAGAAAAGAAACAAAACATCACACAAATCACAGAAAAAAAACTCAGCATGACAAAAATCATTGAAAAGAAAGCAACACAACATGACACAAATCATTGAAAAGAACTACAACATGACACACATCATAGAAAAGAAACACAACATCACAGAATTCATAGAAGAGAACCACAACATGACACAAATCATTGAAAAGAACTACAACATGACACACATCATAGAAAAGAAACACAACATCACACAAATCATAGAAAAGAACCACAAAATGACACACATCATAGAAAAGAAACACAACATCACACAAATTATAGAAAAGAACCACAACATGACAAACATCACAGAAAAGAACCACAACATGACACAAATCATAGAAAAGAAACACAACATGACACAAATCATACATAAGAAACATATTAGACAAATCACGACTTAGAAACTCAACATAACACATAAAAAGAGGAAGAGACACAACAATGCAAATATGACGGAAAAGAAATTAAAAACCAACATGACACAAGTCATGACACATTTGGTATGAAACATCACAACAAATGAATTAGAAATACTAATGACTTAGCACAAAACATGGATGATATCGACTCCTTGTATGATATCTCAACATTTCTCTAATTTTGTATTATCAGAAGGACTGTATAAATTTCATGGAATAAAACTGACATACAACCATGACAACATGACTAACAAATATATAGCAGCTTGACACATTGATACGTCACATAACATAATACACTGAAAAATTTAAGTCAAAGAATATGAACTGATTCGAAAACAAATATTTGAGATACATATGGAACTGCACTAGAATCTGACTATAGAAAATCTAGCAACTCTACTTTTAGTTCTATAAAAGTTTACCTTTATGAGGATGTATCACTTAATATTTACATGTATGCATGAAATTTAGTAAAATACAATACACTTTCATTACAAATGCATTAAATATTTACATATTAAACTAACTATATTCAATATTCAATAATCAATTTTACAGAAGAAAAAAAAAGCCTTTACTGTGATGAGATGAAATCAATCAACATACAGAGTGAAAGGCTTTAAAACAGCCTGACAATACAAGACATTTCTTAAATAATTTATTGGTAAAATTCAATAAAGATATTTACTTTTGCCTGTCTTGTATCATTAATTCTTTTCTTGCTATCAAATGTCCCTCAATTTCTTCTCATATTTCTAACTTATTCTAGAAATCAACATGTCAGCTGACAGTTTGGTATATAAATGTTTATAATTCACATTTCTATCAGGCATCAGAGAGATTTCATGGATTTGGACATCACAAACTAGGGATTTAAAAATCTTTATTATGGACTGGTGAAATTATAGTGAAATTCCAAAGTAATACAGAAATCAAATTCAACTACATGTAATATATAAACATACATGACATAGCTAGAGTTGTAAAATATATCATGTGTATATGTCAAAAAGCAAAATGAAAAGTAAAGAGAAATTTTAGTTCCATTAAAAATGTGGCATGATGAAAACAGTGTCCTTGTATTAGAATTCTGATTGTAGGCGTTGAATCATTAATCATTTGTCTACAGCTTACAGAGCCTTTTATTAATCAGTAAATTGGTCATTGTAATAACTCTACAGCTCCCTAACCTTAACTAATCATTGGAGTCATTAAACATTTATAACCTATAAAACTATGACAAAATACTAGGCTAATACTGTACAGCAAACCAAATATCATCATCAACATAGCCATAGGCCATGTAGGCTATTCTCTTACATCAAACAGAGAATTTAATTCCAATTTGGATATTATTAAACGTTCAACATGTTCAAGAGAAAAAAAAATATTAACATTTCCAATTTTGCAGTGTTGTCATTTATTCATTCTGTATATAGTTCTGTTCTTTATAAATCATGCATTCAACTAGGAAAAGTATACTAACTAAAGCAAAAGAACATAAATTTATGAATGAAATATTATGAAAGCTTGTGGATAGTTGTCTTATTGGCAATCATACCAAATTCACCGATTTACAAATTTGGATTAAAGTAATAAAATACAATGTACATAAACATGATAAAAATTATCAATTTGATTTGGATTTAGGTTACGTCTTATTGATAATGATCTATAACAAATCTTTTTATATTCAGTATAGCTATTATTGCTGTAAATCATAATTGTTTTAAATTTATAATATCTTATTACATACATTGTACATTGTACATGTACATAAATAAGCCTGTTTTTGTTTGAATTATTCAAAATTTGTAATTTCAGGTTCTTTTATCATGTTTATAGTTTACTATATATACCTGATATACATGTATATGGTATGGGCTTTGCTCATTTGTTGATATATTTGTCATGTTAGTAGTTGTATGGTGATCATAGTTAATAACTTCTACAGTGACAAATTTGGTCTCTGGTAGGGAAAGGCAATCAAAAAAACATCTTATTCACATAAGTTCATATTAAAGCTTTAATTTCACTATGACAGTAGAAAACTTCAATGTCACTGAAGCATGACTGAGATCATAAATTATATTCTCAAAAATTTCCAAAACCATCCCCAAAAATAATGGACAACCACTAACAGTCATCAAAATATAAAATACTACTGAAATTATATTTAGTTGCTTATAATCAATCCAGCATCACATCTAAAATAATCAAAAGTTCAGAATAATATGAAGTCAAGGGGCAATAACTCTGACATGTGTAAAGAGTCAATTGATGGTTTTGGTCATTTCAAGGTTTATGGATCTTGGATTGTATTCCTCTTTGTTGTTCACATTTACTGTATTCACAGTCTGCACCAAAAACTTTTACATCTACTAGTCTGGAATCTAAATATATCAAAACTTGTCCTTTTATGACTACATGTCGCCTCAGTTGACAATGTTTTCTCGGGGTAACAATCTGCTCTATCACTCTCTCAGCTATGTGTTATTTATATAGTAAAGGAACAGTAGAAGTGAACCTACCACAATTTGTACTTGATCTGAGTTTTGTGGTTATAGGAAATGTGTATCATGGTGTATGGTCCATAAAATTTGATTGATGCAAATTTTATTTTTGTAAATGGGCATAACTCTAGGATTTGTGACAACCCCAAAATTCAAACTTGATAGATCTGTAATCTGTGGTAATAAGCATATTTGTGCATTGTGTACAAGTTTCAAGTATCTTATGTTATTTTTTTATGTAGATATTGACCTCATTTACTATTTATACAAATTAACAATGTAGTTGAAAACATTCAATAATCAGGATGACTATTACAACTATAACGACTCTACCCTAAGATTATTAATTAATCTAAAGTTTTATTGGTTTTGGAATGGGAAATATGTATTAACATATTGCTTCCAAACAAAACTGTTGACATACATGTACAAATTTAACATGATAACATACATACATGTATTTAAAAGTAAATGATGTAAATGTACAGAAAAGGGGGGAACATTGAGAATTGTATCGACAAACTTGATAGTATGTACAACAATATTTCATTGGTACATTGTAGACAAATAAATGGACAATGAGTCAACAAGATTAGGTAAGAAACTGTTACATTTAGAATTAAATGATTGAAATACAAAATGTAAATTAATTTTTGTCTCCTGTCCTGGCTGTGAAACATGTTTAGGGGGACATAGAAATACCAGGTGTCTGTCCACTTGAAAGTAAAAACTAGTGAGTGAAAGTAAAATTGTAAGGTATAACTATCCCATGGGTAAGTGCATTTTCATAAAAAAAAAAATCATTATTTTGATTAAAAATATAATATCAATTTATGTTTACACTTATTATTCTTAACCTCTTCTGACCATTCTGGAGACTGAAACATTTCAAGAACAATTCTATTTATAATTGTTGCAGGTTATTTGCAATATCACCAGCTCAACATATGTCAAAGGCACAGGGGATTCCACTGACTGTATACAGATTTTTTTCATGGGAGTCATGTGTTTGTACATGTAGCCGCAATGTTAATGGTCTGCAGTCGATTTCACATAATAAATAACGACTAATTGATCGTAAGTATACTGATTTATTCATGACTTAAGACCAATCTTAGTCGTAAGTTTTTTTGTGAAACCGACTCCTGACAGACTTTCTAACTTTCCTGTATTGTTGGCATTTCATGTAAATGTTTATATTTATGGTCAAGTACATGTATTTAACACAGAAAAATACTAAACTTTTCCAATACACCTATCTCTATTTGGAAATCTGTCCCGGTTGACCTGAGAATCTGCCCTGCTTGAACTATCAACGTCATACAAAATCTTTTCCATTGTGGTGTTAAATATTTTGTATTGTGACGTCAAAATCTTATGGGAACAGTTAAAATTATTAGTTATGGCGGACAAATAGCGATAAAGTGTAAAACTTTAGTTGTTATGGTTATCATGGTTATTGCGCAAATGAATGAAGTTGTATTCACACAGAAATAGTGGAATACAGAAATCTGAATGAAACAATACAGAATTACTTCCCTGTTGTCTGGTTGTATGACACACAATCGACTTGAATGTGCTTCCTACTTTCACTTTTAGAATATAAAATATATGATGCCTAATTGGTGGATGGGTTTATGTTTCCAACTTTATGAGAATTATTTTTTTACACATTTAGCTTTTTAACATTTCAAAACTTTGTTGTTGAGCTTGAGTATTGGTCCTCATCTGCATAGTATTGCTATGAAAGTTGATAGTATGGGGTCTTAATTTAGATGGCCAAATATTAATTTATTTATCCAGTCTGTTTATTACACATGTTATGTGTAACAGGTGTTAGGAAATGATGACAATTTAAATCAAATGAACAGCGTTTTATTGCTTTTTTCTTGGTTAATGAGCTTGTAAAATATTTGCAGAAATCTATTTACACGACGGCAAAATTTAGAATGTTATGATCAGGTGACACTGGCTGGTCGTGATCAGGATCGCTTCCTGATACAAGTCATGTTTACAAACATTTACCGTGAAATGTATGCCTTCAACGCTTCCTACAGCATAGCACTGATCACCAGGATTACATGCACCCGTTAGGACCTGATGCCGGTTCATGTTTTTCTACTTCTTTTGAGTTAACATCACATGTTTAGCATGTAAATATGTAATCATCGAAACTCCTCCTCAGTCGTCGCCATAATGGGTCAATTTTTACAAGGGAGATAATTTTGCTTCGAAAGATTGCAACACAATCGATCAGTTTCAGTTTTCAGTCCAAGATCGTCCAAGATTCCCCAGAAAAATCTAATAAGAATGAAAAAATGCAGTCTGAGCATGATACATGTAAAACATGTGGAAACTTATCAATTCTTATAAGCTTGTTGATTTATAACTGTACCAAAGACTAAAAAAAGCACATTTTATCAGTTGATTGATTGGTTGCCCGATTGATTAATTGATTGATTGATTGGTGAATGATTGATTGATTGCTTTTATCAGAGACATATAATACAAGAGATTGGCAACTCAGCGAAATCCCGTATTATCCCCGGCTTAGTATATATTTAGGATTTCAAGGCCGTAGCTACCCTTGAGGCAAGTGAGGCAATTGCCTTACTAAAATTTCGACACTGATTACTTTTTTTATACATATATATCACTGATATAATAGTCATTTGTTGTTCTATTTCAACCTTAATTTCTATATAACTTGTCATCATTCCTTTTAAACTATTCTTCCTGGATATAACTCAGCATCTCAACGGGTGATGTTTCTCGATAACATTAACCTAGTAATGATAATCCTCATAAATCTCTAGTTAAAAACAGGCCGGAGTCTTGCAGAAAAGGAAAAGCGACACTGAAAGTAAAGAAGGAATTATTCTAGTAAACTAGTTTTTTTGTGAACAGAGTCTGAGTATTGTATATAACTTCATTAGAACAATCCAAAAACGATAAGTAGACTGACAAATCAAGTACTGGTATTCGGAAGGGGGCAGTTCTGTCTGCGTATTCATTTCTCCGTTTAACCAACTTTTGACAAATCAAGTCATCGCAAGGGGGCAGTCCTGTCTGCGAATTCATTTCACGAAGTTTTAAAATTTTCGGACCCCATGCACCTAACCCCTAAATTTATAGATTTTGAAACTAAAATACCACCAACTAATTCCAGAAATAATTTGAAATTATGGACCTACATGTAAACGTCAAAAACTCCATTCCAAATTCCCCTGTACCCATATCATATATACTCTATAGATAGAATCATATACATTTTTCTTATCTCATTCTATCCCTAGTTTGTCTACTCTTTGTCAGCATAAAAGCGAGTTTAATATTTTGTAACTGCAACTGTATGATGGTGCTTACAGGAAAGCTTAATTCCCTTTTGCAAACTGGGGCAAAACTGTTACTACCGATGCTGCTAACAAATTGCTGATGGAGAAGGAATTGGAAGAAGACATTGATTATTGTGTTGATGATAATGTGCTTCCTTTCGAAACACAGACTGCCCTGAAACGACTGAAAACTTGGAAAAGAGAATGCATGAGTGGCGAGAGATTGTGCGGGATTGCCATGTTCATCGCGATAAGGATATCAGCAGACCAAATTATGATTCTGAAACGAGTTGACTGAACCGGTCATAGAAAAATTTGACAAACTCTACTAAATCGATGTTTGTTCTATGTTCTGGCAGCAGACTTAAATCAGTGATATTTGGATGATTATATATCTTACATATAAATCTAAATAAAGTTGTTAAAAATTTGGTGTTAGTAAAAGTCTTAAAATATAAAAAAAAATATATAAAAAGTGTCCAAATTCAAAACATTATCAAACTCTCTAAAAATATCTAGAATGCAGGATTTTGCGCCATTCATTTCATACCCTTCAAAAAAAATTCCCCTCGCTTCGCCTCGCTTCGCTCGGCTCAATTATTTTGCCTCACTAATATAAGATGCCTAGCTACGGCCTTGGGATTTTGATTGGTTAAAGCACGTCGTTAGTAATATGATAATAATGTTTTACTACATGCAACATAGAAAAGAAGATGTGGTATGATAGGCGATTAGACAACTTTTCATCAGAGACATAATGACACAGAAATTAATAACCATAAGACCCCGTACGGCCTTCAACAATGAGTAAAGCACATAGTCATTATTTCATAAATCATTTCATACAATATCTTAAAAACAGACAAATTGGTAAGAAAAAAATACAAATCGGATTTCATTCTAACATACTTGTTCTTCTTAAATAAAAAATAGATCTATAAAAGAAATTGTGTTTGAAATTATTTCTGTCGGTTTTTTTTATTTTTTTCACGTGATAGGTTAGGGTATAAATATTCAGATTATATTATAATACAAAAACTATTATTTTCACATTATGTGCATGGCAAAGGCATATTTTCGTGCATATTAATCTCTGAATTAACATATACGGGAAATTTGGCGTAAATAATGCTTAAAACTGTGGAACATTTTAAAAAACATTTGTCTGTTTTATATATTTGAAAATGAAACTTACTCTGACAAAAATTCGATGAATGATTTTTTTTTTATCGACCGGAAAAATTGAAATTGTTTTGGTCGTATATTGGTATCACGTTGGCGTCGCCGTCGTCCGAATACTTTTGGTTTTCGCACTATAACTTCAATTTAAGTTAAATCTATGAAATTTTGACACAAGGTTTATGACCACAAAAGGAAGGTTGGGATTGATTTTGAGAGTTTTAGTTCCAACTGTTTAGGAATTAAACAAGGGCCCAAATAAGCATTATTGTTGGTTTTCGCACAATAACTTTGGTATAAGTGAATAGAAATCTATGAAATTTAAACACAAGGTTTATGACCATAAAAGGAAGGTTGGGATTGATTTTGTGAGTTTTGGTCCCAACAGTTTAGGAATAAGGGGCCCAAAGGGTCCAAAATTAAACTTTGTTTGATTTCATCAAAAATTGAATAATTGGGGTTTTTTGATATGCCGAATCTAACTGTGTATGTAGATTCTTAATTTTTGGTCCCGTTTTCAAATTGGTCTACATTAAGGTCCAAAGGGTCCAAAATTAAACTTAGTTTGATTCTAACAAAAAATGATTCCTTGGGGTTCTCTGATATGCTGAATCTAAAAATGTTCTTAGATTTTTGATTATGGGCCCAGTTTTCAAGTTGGTCCAAATCGGGCAAAATTAAACTTCGTTTGATTTCATCAAAAATTGAATAACTGGGGTTCTTTGATATGCAAAATCTAACTGTGTATGTAGATTCTTAATTTTTGGTCCCGTTTTCAATTTGGTCTACATTAAAATCCAAAGGGTCCAAAATTAAACTAAGTTTGATTTTAACAAAAATTGAATTCTTGGGCTTCTTTGATATGCTGAATCTAAACATGTACTTAGATTTTTGATTATGGGCCCAGTTTTCAAGTTGGTCCAAATCAGGATCCAAAATTATTATATTAAGTATTGTGCAATAGCAAGAAATTTTCAATTGCGCAGTATTCAGCAATAGCAAGAAATCTTCAATTGCACAGTATTGTGCAATAGCAAGTATTTTCAATTGCACAGTATTGCGCAATTGCAAGAAATATCTAATTGCACACTATTGCGCAATAGCAAGAAATTTTCAATTGAAGTTATCTTTCTTTGTCCGTAATAGTAGTTGAATCAACTTAAATCATTGTTTTATACAATATACAATGTATATTCACTTTTACTACCAACTGATAAATTAAAACAATCTTTGACATTCAGTGATAACAAGCACTTTTTTTACATTTTAATATTTTATTATGTATTGCAATGAGTAGTTATTGATGCAAACTCCATTAGTAATTTGAATTGAGATCAGTTTTGGAATAAGGGAAAGGGGGATGTGAAAAAAAATTTGGGGGACGGGGGTTCAATTTTTCTCATTTCAGATTTCATAAATAAAAAGAAAATTTCTTCAAACATTTTTTTGAGAGGATTAATATTCAACAGCATAGTGAATTGCTCAAAGGCAAAAAACAAATTTTAAGTTTATTAGACCACATTCATTCTGTGTCAGAAACCTATGCTGTGTCAACTATTTAATCACAATCCAAATTTAGAGCTGAATCAAGCTTGAATGATGTGAGCATACTTGCCCCAACCGTTCAGGGTTCAACCTCTGCGGTCGTATAAAGCTGCGCCCTGTGGAGCATCTGGTTAAAACTTCTTTTACTTTTAGAAAAAAACAAATGTTGAACAATTACAAACACATCAGTACCGTATGAAGCCTTTGTAAGCAGATATCAAAGGACGCCACATGATTTTTTTTTCTTCAATTCAATCGTAATTCGCTCTAATTGGGAAGGTTAACTTTCTGGTAATAAGACCCGTCACGGCGTGGCTGGGGAATTGGGTAGGCAAATGCTCACATTAATCTGTACCGACACAGGCTCCAAATGCCTCCTTTATACGCCATAACTCATGGTGGTGGTCCTTATAAGGATGCTTATACGGAGACAAGAAGATAAAGCAGTGAAAGAAAGGGGAAAAGCTAACATCATGTTTTATAGGTTTTTTTCGTAATTTACTCATAATGTTTTTGAAACCATTTGTACATACACGCATCTTTGTCCGATTTAAAATAAAGACAAAACACTTATAAATATATCTATTCCTTTTGTCTTGATATCTCTTACATAAACATTTTACAAGCTGACCACCTCTAACACCAGAGGCATGCACCTATGGCAAATAACTTTGTCGGGAATGAAATAAAACAAAAGCAAAATTATTCTAAGACTTTAAATCATTTTAAATAAGAACAGAACATCTAATTATAAATATTAAGCATTCATATTTTTGATGCAATTGTTAATTACTTAAAATAGAAAGACAGGGCCGTAACTAGGGTTCGAATTCAGGGGAGGCAGGGAATTTGCGGCCGCTGAATGAGGCCCCAAGAGTGGGGGGTTGGGGGGTTAATGTTTAATATCTCTTTCATTTATGATTATTTTTCTATAAAATTTGAAAATTATGCATTAAATATCAATCTCTATCATAATATGGAAAAATAATACTTAAAACAGTACTCCTTCTAGTCCTTAGTGGCATTGTAGAGTCCTTAGTGTACTAAGGAGTCAGCAGTGTTTAGACGTACCGATATGGTCGTGACCATACGCGTATGGTTCTAATACTCATATGGTCCGGAACATAAGCATGGACAATTCGAATTGAGACGTACATACATATATTGTATAAGATGAGATGTATGTTCTTAAAAGAGTATACATCTTAGATATTTCATGATCCATTTGTCTTGTATCTTGTATTATTTACTTTATTATTTAAGAAATGGAAACCTAATTAAATGACTAAATGCCACAACTGTGAGGAGGTGTCTGATTACAAATGTATACAAATATAATAATTGGTCATACAGCAACTAAACACCATGATAACTTCCTTTCAATAAAAGAAAAGTGTATAAAAACTGGAAAACATTATTATTATAACCAAGACATTAAAATGTTGTTCCTGGTGTCGTTCGAAGCACTGGACAATGAAGTTGGTGATAGCATATGATATACACATTTTGTATTTGTCTATCATTGCTAAAGGATCATATTTAGGCTAATGAACTATTCATTTCATTATTGATTTTATCTGAATTTTTTTTCAAATTTTGTGTTCAATGGCAATAAAAATGGGATGGATTAATAATGATTAAGTGTGTGTGTTTTTTATGTTTTTTCTTATTAATAGGTTTCTTTTATTAATCTCCGGAGTTCACCACAAGAAATATTATCAAACTGTAAAATCAAAAGTAGCATGGAATGAAGTTTAAATGAATGTAAGATCCCTGCATAATGTTCTAGACACCGTTTTGTTAAGGATCAAGTTATTTGTAAATGAACACTGGAAAGTAGATGTATAACGCTCTTCAAACAGAATATTTGCATTAAATTGAAAAAAAGATTCATTTTGATACGTTTTTGGTGACTTATTGGGAATATGCGATATTATCCTTCACTCAATTACAGTTATGAACTAGAAAAAAGTCATTGCTTAAAGCCTAGAATACCTTCAAATTTTCTGTAAAAAAACCGGACGAATTCACAGTCAGTGCTCTCGAAAAAACTCGGACAATAACAAACACTGACTTATTTATTAAATACAAGGACATTGAGCTTCTTTATTGATCAAAACATATATAGTATTCAATATAACATGTATAAGATGGGTAGTAATATTAAAAACTGTTATAATTACGAAATATCCGTTAATTGAACTTATCGCATGTTTTATCACTCGAAAAAGCCTGAACTACACTCGAAAAAAATGGATCAAATCACTCGAAAAACCACGATCCTAGCCGGACACTATACCTACCGTGGTTTCACCGTATGCAGTGGCGTAGCTAGGTCATTTTCAAGTGTACGCCCGAACCTCAGCAGTGGCGGATCCAGAAATTTTCATAAGTGGGGGCCCACTGACTGACCTAAGAGGGGGCCCGCTCCAGTCATGCTTCAATGATTCCCTATATAAGCAACCAGTTTTTTTCCCAAAAAGGGAAATCCGCCTCTGCTCGGTCAGGGCCTAAAGGCCCTATTGGATCCAGGCCAATGAACCAGCTGGTGGTAGATGAGCGGGTGCTTAGCCTCCGGAAGTTTTAAAGTTATAGAAAATGACATACTATTCCTGCCATTGAAAACTCATATCAATAAGAACATTCAAAATGGTTATTTTTTATGTTAAAATTTAATCTATTTCTTGTTTATTTAGAATCGTAAATGAACATGAAATGATTAATTTTCTGAGTTATTCAGGTGCAATATCCAAATGTGTAAATAGAACCCTGGTTTTCGCCTGAAATTTCTCCCCGTAAAAGTTTATTCATTTATCAGTCCATTACAGGATTGAAAGTTGAAAAACTTGTGTCTAATCCATTTGTCTCTTTTTGGAACAATAAAATATGTTTAAACTACAGGATTTAAACAAATCAAATATTTTCATTTAATATCTGCACAAGTTTCATAACAAAATATGGAGGTTTATAAATTTATCATGTTAATTAACTCGACATCATAGATACCAGGATGGAAATTTATTATTGCACTATACGTGTACGTATTCCTCCAAAAAAGTTTCATTAACTTTGACCACGGTTTTACAAATAATTTATGTGTACCAAAATTAAACCCCAGAATGTAACTTCTTCAAGAAATTCCTTTTAAAAATCTATAAATTACGGGAAAATTCATCATATATAATTTTGTCATGATGCGCTGTATACTCTTTTGACCATAAACAGTTTTTGTCCATCTATCGTAAAATCATACGACGGTTTGACAAAGTTATTAATATATAAAACCTTTAACCACATACTTAACCTACATCTACACAGTTATAATTAAAAAAAAAAATGCAAACCCCCATTTCGAATCAAAGTACATAAAGAATTGCTTTAAAAAAGGAAAGCGAGTATAGAAATCACGGTAGATTTAGACTTAGACAAAAAATGAACAAATATATATAAATATGACACCAATTTTGTCATTTTTATTCGAAATTACAAGCAATTGAAGAAAGACTTAGAAGGTTGATGTACTGTTAACCAATTCTTTTAATAATATCTAGATCAAAAATATTTTGTTTTACCAAATTAAAGTGTACGCCCGGGCGTTTTGACGTAAATGTAGCTACGCGCATGGTATGCATATCCCTATTCACGGTTCATTAAGCCGCTATCCATTTATTGGTTAATGTATTTGGCGGGTAAATTCTGTCGAGGCCGGAAGTCATGATCTAACATTGGAACTGCAAAAAATCTAAAACACTTATTTACGATTTAATAACTTGACTTTGTGGTTGGAAATTCATTATATTATCAGTCAGGTAAGTCTTATTCTTTCTCTAATGACACAAAATGACCATGTCACTGTGTAATTTAATGTTAACCGATATTATGAATGTTTATAACTTGATTGACGAGAGCGAGTAAATATTCATATACCTCCTGTTTATGGCTAGATTATGTCTTATTGTTACATCAGTCCAGACATTCAACTCAAGTCATAACTCCTGTCGATGAAAGTTAAATGATCAAATATGCGAAAATTAAAGTTGCCATATTTAAATGAGCTAATATGGGAATCGAGTGGACCGGTATACATGTAAATGCTGATATTTACAGTTCTTCTTTTAAAGCATGCAAAACAAACAATTGATTAACTTGCTTGCTATATTTGTTTGGGTGTTTGTAAACAACAGGTAGGTAGTCTATTTCAGTGTGTTCACTATTTACTGGAATATGATTGGACAATAAACATGAAATTCATTTCATGTCAATTCTTATTGTCCAATCAAATCCCAGTAAATATAAAAACAGACAGAAACTCCACCTACCTATTGTTTGCAAACAACCAAGCAAACATAGCAAGCAAGTTGATCAATGTTTTGTTTTGCATGCTTTTATAGAAGAACTGTAAATTTTAAATTGTATTTAACAGGTTAGGAACAACCCACCAAATTTGGTAGTGCTAAAAAACTAAATTTTCTTAATGGAATCTTTTTTCTTAAAATGGCACATATATTCATGAGTTATGCAGCAAATTCTCCAAAAGATGATTATCCCTATCTTGATTTACTTTGAAGATACAAGTCTATAAAAAATTAGAAAATCTGACTATTTTCAAGGCTACTAACTTTTTTAAACCCATAAATTAATAAAAATATAGTTCTTTGGAAGAAGTTGTTCCATTTTCTATAGATTTGTGTAATTTTAATGCCGTATTTGGCGAAACCTTTTCAACTTTTGATCTTCAGTGTTGTACAACTTTGTACTTTTTTCACTTTCGATCTTTTATATCTGGGCGTCACTTGTAAGTCTTGTGTGGACAAGGCGCGTTTTTTGCGTATTGAATTTTAAACCTGATGCTTTTTGTTATCTATTAATCATGTTTTTCTTTGTCTAATATGTTCTATTAATTTGTATTGTAGTCCTGTAATATTATGTTGTCATTTCAATGTTATATTTAACTTTGCCATTAAAGTGCGAGGTTTGGCATGCCACAAAACCAGGTTCAACCCACCACTTTTATTCCCCTTTAAAAGTGTCCTGTACCAAGTCAGGAAGATGGCCATTGTTATATTATTGTTCGTTTCTGTGTGTGTTGCATTTTAACGTTGAGTCGTTTGTGTTTTCTCTTATTTTTGAGAAATTGAGATAAGACGTGGCACGGTACTTGTCTATCCCAAATTCATGTATTTGGTTTTCATGTTATATTTGTTATTCTCGTGGTGTTTTGTCTGATGCTTGGTCCGTTTCTGTGTGTGTTATGTTTCGGTGTTATGTCGTTGTTCTCCTCTTATATTTAATGCGTTTCCCTCGGTTTTAGTTTGTTACCCCGATTTTGTTTTTTGTCCATGGATTTATGCGTTTTGAACAGCGGTATACTACTGTTGCCTTTATTTACCCAAAATAACCATTTTTTGAAAATTTAATTTTTAGCACTATGACATGATTACTCAAATGAGGGATTGTTACTCATTTGGGGAATAGTTCCCCATTTTGCGGGTTGTCCCCAACCTGTTTGAATCTTTTAGTGTAATTAATTATAACAAAGAAATAAAATCACTCCACTGTTTTTTTTATTTTTATAATCAACATGATCAACTGAGCAATACAAATGGCAAAATTTAATCAACCGAGCAATACAAATGGCAATTTATACTACCCAAAGACTTCAGCAAATTTTTTTTAAACAGACATTCTGTATTACACAGTCAAATACTGGTTAATAATTCATTGTTTTGGAACAAACTTGATTTGTTTAGAATGGATTTAAAGCAGAAAAAAATGAAAGGGTTCCACAGAAACCAGTCTCGCCTACTTTTGCTGTTTGTCGCAGGCTTAAGGTTCATGTGGACCCTTTGGCTAAAAAAGCTGCATTTTCACCTCAAAATTTAATCTGAGTACATACAAACCTGCAGTTTTAAGGCATAGCATGCCCTAGATAACTATAATTTAAATGCATTGTATGATTCAGAAAATTCATAACTTAATTGGATTGTGCAGTGCACTTTTTTTCGTCCATGCAGAAGACGATAAAATTAAACAGTTGAGGTTTGCTTGATATGGTCCACTCGGTACACAGTTTAAATCACCAATTATTGTCAGGTATCTATTGTCCATCTATTGTCCATGACAAACAAAATAGCTCACTTCAATAATTACCTGTGGGGAAGATCTCAAACCTCTTTCTCAACTTAGTTTATTTTGGTACCTTCTGGAGGAATGAAAAAAAGTGCACTGCAAAATCCTGATAAGTTTTTATTTTTCTAAAACATAAATCCTATTTGAAATGTATTTATCTAGGGCATGCTATGCCTTAAAACTTTTCCCGGTGTACAGGTTTGTCTGCACTCAGAGTAAATTTTAAGGTGAAAATATGGCCATTTTAGCCAAGGGTCCACATGAACCTAATAACCTGATCAACAAAAAATGGGGGAAAATTATTAAAAAATTTCCTCCAGATACTATCTTTTGATTGTAAAATGCTTCTGTTCAAGTAATAAATGCTTTAACAACTTTAACAGGTTGGGAACAACAAAAGCCCCTCAATTTACCCCTCTATGTAATGACTATCCCTTTAATGAGGGGTACATTAGAAGTGATCAGTGGCGGATCCAGAACTTTTCCTAAGGAAAGACCCACTGACTGACCTAAAAGGGGGGGGGGGGGGGGGGGTTGCTCCACACATGCTTCAATGAATCCCTATATTATCAACCAAATTTTTCCCATGAAAGGTAAGTAAAATGCCTGGTATTCTGAATTATTTTGACTTTGTGTACTTGTATAAAAAAGAAGATGTGGTATGATTGCCTATGAGACAACTGTCCACAAGAGACCAAAATGACACAGACATTAACAGCTATGTTAATCTTCAGTGATGGACTGCTACTTTTCTACAACAGTAAAATGACTCCTTGTCTGAGGAACAGTCCCTCATTTTAGGGATATCCCTCATTGGGAGGGGTTGTCCCGAACCTGTTTAACTGCATACTGTATGATAACGTAATGGAAGAAAGTCCATATACCGCGGGTATATATGTTATATAAGGAAAAGCAGGAAAAACAGGAAATTAATTTTTACAAAATTTCCTTCTAGATACTAGTTTTTGATCATAAACAAGCTTCCGTCCCAGTTTGATAGTAATGAAGGGTAGGAAGAAAGTTATAAAAAATTGAAAACTTTAACCACAGAGTGAATGTACTTTTAACTGGTAGAAAAACTAAGTCCGTTTATAAGTAAAATAAGGATAAAAAGGATTTGGTATACAAAATTTACTTTTGGAATCTGGATACTATCATATGATGAGAAACAAATATTTTGGAAAATTGAATTTTTTATGTCAAACGATCTAAAAATTCTGCACCAAATCATCAGACCGAAACACAATTAAGTATTGAAGACTGTAACATGTCATTATAACAAAAAAATATACCTATTATCAAATCAATAATCTTCATGAATGACAAAAAAAGTGCAGAAAACAGATCAGTGAATTTGTATTTGCCTGTTTATGGAACGTATCATGGTATACCGTTGTCTGCCTGTCCAGACATGTGGGATGTTAACTGGAAAACCTCTTTAACCAATTTTAATGAACTTTGATGAATTGTTTATATTTTTTGGTATTCATGTTCACAGACAAGTCCTTCAACAATGAGAAAAGGTTTTGAAAAAATCGAGGACAGAAGAAGCAACAGAAAGTGAAAGACTTGAAGAAATATAAAGAATGTAAGTACGATTAAATAATTTTGCTGCTTGTGGCGTTTCCCTGAAGTAGCTCGTTTCCTCCAAATGAGACAACAGTCATGGATGTTGAGAAAAACATGCATGAAAAAATAGAAGAATAAGAAAGGGAAATTGTCAAATTCACTTGGTCTACAACAAAGAAACCCTTTTGTTTATTTTATTCCAATTCTACCAAGGAAGGTCAGAAGAAGCAGCTAAAGACTTGGAAGAAATAAAGGCAATGTAAGTAAACTGATTTAATAGAGATATATTTGGTTGGCTTTTTATGTTATGTTAGTGAAAATAGGTTTGGTTTGCAAAATGAGGTCATATTTGCATTGTTTTATTTAAAATCAATATAGAGCAAATATATTCGAATTCTTGTCAGTTTTTGGTATATTGAATGCATCGTGATCAAAACTTTTAATTAATTGAAACTGATTTAAACAGCTTGATCGAATAAAATAAATTTTGCTCTTTTAATTTTAGTAAATTTTGACAAAATATTTACTTTGACTCTGACAAAAATATAAAAATCTCATAAAAACTTAAGCCACACACTTTATCAGAAAAATTTCATTTGATATATAGCAGTTTGACAAAGACTATTTTTTATCATTGAGAAGCTAAATATTTCCTCAACTAAAGAATGTGATTAAAACGTTCAGCTGTTTTTTTTACAGAGTTATCCCCTTAGTGTAATGTAGGCGTCAGACCACTAGTTACTCCCTCAAATTTAGAACATATGTAAATGAAGGCCTACTCTTTTGATGTCATTATTTACTTAATTTAACCAAATGAAACTTTTGGTGAAAGAGAAATATATTTCGACCAATTTGAACCAAAATTCACTTGTCTATCAGTTGCATTAAATTTCAGCATTAATGCGCTCCATAGTATACTAATTTAAGATTTCCAGAAAACCAGAGGTTAATTTTGGAGTACCTCTGTTTCTAAGATCAGATGTACAACCTTAATAGTAGAATTTTGCAACAGAATATTTATCTTAATTTAAAAACAATTTGCCATTGACAAAACAAGTATCAAATGATCATTTCAGAAATACATTGTGCTTCAAGTGCAAAGTCTACTAACAATTAACAATTAACATAGTTGTTTTCTGAGCTAGTTCTGATTGGTCAGGTTTTATTGTCCGTTTCTTGCTTTTGTTCTATGGATAGTTCAGTGGTATCTTGTTTTTCAGGATATGGTGTGTGATATTAAGAGGGATCTTTTTATGTAATTTTGAAATGATATACATTTGATATTTGATAGTAATTGTGATTGAAAAGACCAAATATTATAGTGTATTAAGGTGATAACTCTGTAAAATCAGCTAACCGTTTTAATGATATTGTGTTGTTCGTAGAATGTTAAGCTAAATCTCAATGATCAAAATTAGTGTCAAACTGCTATATAATATAACCAGTGTAATTTTCTGATAAAAAGTTTGGTTCATTTTTTTTTGAAATTTTTATATCTTTGTCAAAGGGTCAAAGTAAATACTTTGTCAAAGCTTTATGAAAATTCAACGAGCCAAATTAAGTTTAGTGAAGGTGGTGGGGTACCACCACCTTAAGCTTTTAATTTTGTTTATAATTTTCAAAATAAAGTTAAAAAAACATTTTCCATCGAAATCTATTTAACATTGTGTATGTTGAAAATGTTACATAAACAATCCTTAAAATTAAAAATTGGATATTTTAAAGTTTCACTGTTTTCAGCAATTTCTCCAATATCCATATTAAAGGCTGGTTATTTTCTTATTTATTTAAAAAAAAAAATAGGCAATGTCACTAGTCCTTTCTTCTCATAATTTCCTACAACAGCTACAGCCTTGAAGAAAAATGTTTAAATAAAAAAAATTGTGTATAAAAATGTTTTGATTTGTGTACATTAATCTGAATAATAATGACTTTCTTTTATTTCCAATTCTACAAATGGAGGACAGAAGAAGCAGCCTACAGTGAAAGACTTGAAGAAATATAGGCAGTGTAAGTACCATTAATTAAGTGATTTTGCTGCTTGTGGCGTTTCCTCGAAGTATCTGGTTACCTCCAAATGGGACGACAGTCATGGATGTTGATAATGGCCCACGTCGCAGACTCGCGAGGACGGGCGGCCTCGGATGTTCGCTAGCGGCCTACGACAGCTACAGGCTTTCTGCCCATGCCTGTAGAAGGGGACTTTGAGATGTCATGCTGAAGTTTTCTGGAGATTATCTGGTTTCATTTTTGGGAAGCAGTCCACATAGAAAAATGATGCAGCCAAACTAAAGATACGCTCAATTGGTTCTTTCTAACGTCCCTGTTAAAGAAGCAGGAAAAAATAGAATAATAAGAGATGGAAAATGTCAAATTCACTTGGTCTACTACAAAGAGACCCTTTTATTTTATTGCTGTTCTTCATATTCAAGTTCACAGACCAGTCCTTCAACAATGAGAAAATGTTTAAATAAAAAAAGTTGTGTATAAAAATGTTTTGATTTGTGTACATTAATCTGAATAATAATGACTTTCTTTTATTTCCAATTCTACAAATGGAGGACAGAAGAAGCAGCCTACAGTGAAAGACTTGAAGAAATATAGGCAGTGTAAGTACCATTAATTAAGTGATTTTGCTGCTTGTGGCGTTTCCTCGAAGTATCTGGTTACCTCCAAATGGGACGACAGTCATGGATGTTGATAATGGCCCACGTCGCAGACTCGCGAGGACGGGCGGCCTCGGATGTTCGCTAGCGGCCTACGACAGCTACAGGTTTTCTGCCCATGCCTGTAGAAGGGGACTTTGAGATGTCATGCTGAAGTTTTCTGGAGATTATCTGGTTTCATTTTTGGGAAGCAGTCCACATAGAAAAATGATGCAGCCAAACTAAAGATACGCTCAATTGGTTCTTTCTAACGTCCCTGTTAAAGAAGCAGGAAAAAATAGAATAATAAGAGATGGAAAAATGTCAAATTCACTTGGTCTACAACAAAGAGACCCTTTTATTTTATTGCTGTTCTTCATATTCAAGTTCACAGACCAGTCCTTCAACAATGAGAAAATGTTTAAATAAAAAAAAGTTGTGTATAAAAATGTTTTGATTTGTGTACATTAATCTGAATAATAATGACTTTCTTTTATTTCCAATTCTACAAATGGAGGACAGAAGAAGCAGCCTACAGTGAAAGACTTGAAGAAATATAGGCAGTGTAAGTACCATTAATTAAGTGATTTTGCTGCTTGTGGCGTTTCCTCAAGGTATCTGGTTACCTCCAAATGGGATGACAGTCATGGATGTTGATAATGGCCCACGTCGCAGACTCGCGAGGACGGGCGGCCTCGGATGTTCGCTAGCGGCCTACGACAGCTACAGGCTTTCTGCCCATGCCTGTAGAAGGGGACTTTGAGATGTCATGCTGAAGTTTTCTGGAGATTATCTGGTTTCATTTTTGGGAAGCAGTCCACATAGAAAAATGATGCAGCCAAACTAAAGATACGCTCAATTGGTTCTTTCTAACGTCCCTGTTAAAGAAGCAGGAAAAAATAGAATAATAAGAGATGGAAAAATGTCAAATTCACTTGGTCTACAACAAAGAGACCCTTTTATTTTATTGCTGTTCTTCATATTCAAGTTCACAGACCAGTCCTTCAACAATGAGAAAATGTTTAAATAAAAAAAGTTGTGTATAAAAATGTTTTGATTTGTGTACATTAATCTGAATAAAAATGACTTTCTTTTATTTCCAATTCTACAAATGGAGGACAGAAGAAGCAGCCTACAGTGAAAGACTTGAAGAAATATAGGCAGTGTAAGTACCATTAATTAAGTGATTTTGCTGCTTGTGGCGTTTCCTCGAAGTATCTGGTTACCTCCAAATGGGACGACAGTCATGGATGTTGATAATGGCCCACGTCGCAGACTCGCGAGGACGGGCGGCCTCGGATGTTGGCTAGCGGCCTACCACAGCTACAGGCTTTCTGCCCATGCCTGTAGAATGGGACTTTGAGATGTCATGCTGAAGTTTTCTGGAGATTATCTGGTTTCATTTTTGGGAAGCAGTCCACATAGAAAAATGATGCAGCCAAACTAAAGATACGCTCAATTGGTTCTTTCTAACGTCCCTGTTAAAGAAGCAGGAAAAAATAGAATAATAAGAGATGGAAAATGTCAAATTCACTTGGTGTACAACAAAGAGACCCTTTTATTTTATTGCTGTTCTTCATATTCAAGTTCACAGACCAGTCCTTCAACAATGAGAAAATGTTTAAATAAAAAAAGTTGTGTATAAAAATGTTTTGATTTGTGTACATTAATCTGAATAATAATGACTTTCTTTTATTTCCAATTCTACAAATGGAGGACAGAAGAAGCAGCCTACAGTGAAAGACTTGAAGAAATATAGGCAGTGTAAGTACTATTAATAAAGTGATCTTGCTGCTTGTGGCGTTTCCTCGAAGTATCTGGTTACCTCCAAATGGGACGACAGTCATGGATGTTGATAATGGCCCACGTCGCAGACTCGCGAGGACGGGCGGCCTCGGATGTTCGCTAGCGGCCTACGACAGCTACAGGCTTTCTGCCCATGCCTGTAGAAGGGGACTTTGAGATGTCATGCTGAAGTTTTCTGGAGATTATCTGGTTTCATTTTTGGGAAGCAGTCCACATAGAAAAATGATGCAGCCAAACTAAAGATACGCTCAATTGGTTCTTTCTAACGTCCCTGTTAAAGAAGCAGGAAAAAATAGAATAATAAGAGATGGAAAATGTCAAATTCACTTGGTCTACAACAAAGAGACCCTTTTATTTTATTGCTGTTCTTCATATTCAAGTTCACAGACCAGTCCTTCAACAATGAGAAAATGTTTAAATAAAAAAAGTTGTGTATAAAAATGTTTTGATTTGTGTACATAAATCTGAATAATAATGACTTTCTTTTATTTCCAATTCTACATATGGAGGACAGAAGAAGCAGCCTACAGTGAAAGACTTGAAGAAATATAGGCAGTGTAAGTACCATTAATTAAGTGATTTTGCTGCTTGTGGCGTTTCCTCGAAGTATCTGGTTACCTCCAAATGGGACGACAGTCATGGATGTTGATAATGGCCCACGTCGCAGACTCGCGAGGACGGGCGGCCTCGGATGTTCGCTAGCGGCCTACGACAGCTACAGGCTTTCTGCCCATGCCTGTAGAATGGGACTTTGAGATGTCATGCTGAAGTTTTCTGGAGATTATCTGGTTTCATTTTTGGGAAGCAGTCCACATAGAAAAATGATGCAGCCAAACTAAAGATACGCTCAATTGGTTCTTTCTAACGTCCCTGTTAAAGAAGCAGGAAAAAATAGAATAATAAGAGATGGAAAAATGTCAAATTCACTTGGTCTACAACAAAGAGACCCTTTTATTTTATTGCTGTTCTTCATATTCAAGTTCACAGACCAGTCCTTCAACAATGAGAAAATGTTTAAATAAAAAAAGTTGTGTATAAAAATGTTTTGATTTGTGTACATTAATCTGAATAATAATGACTTTCTTTTATTTCCAATTCTACAAATGGAGGACAGAAGAAGCAGCCTACAGTGAAAGACTTGAAGAAATATAGGCAGTCTAAGTACCATTAATTAAGTGATTTTGCTGCTTGTGGCGTTTCCTCGAAGTATCTGGTTACCTCCAAATGGGACGACAGTCATGGATGTTGATAATGGCCCACGTCGCAGACTCGCGAGGACGGGCGGCCTCGGATGTTCGCTAGCGGCCTACGACAGCTACAGGCTTTCTGCCCATGCCTGTAGAAGGGGACTTTGAGATGTCATGCTGAAGTTTTCTGGAGATTATCTGGTTTCATTTTTGGGAAGCAGTCCACATAGAAAAATGATGCAGCCAAACAAAAGATACGCTCAATTGGTTCTTTCTAACGTCCCTGTTAAAGAAGCAGGAAAAAATAGAATAATAAGAGATGGAAAAATGTCAAATTCACTTGGTCTACAACAAAGAGACCCTTTTATTTTATTGCTGTTCTTCATATTCAAGTTCACAGACCAGTCCTTCAACAATGAGAAAATGTTTAAATAAAAAAAGTTGTGTATAAAAATGTTTTGATTTGTGTACATTAATCTGAATAATAATGACTTTCTTTTATTTCCAATTCTACAAATGGAGGACAGAAGAAGCAGCCTACAGTGAAAGACTTGAAGAAATATAGGCAGTGTAAGTACCATTAATTAAGTGATTTTGCTGCTTGTGGCGTTTCGTCGAAGTATCTGGTTACCTCCAAATGGGACGACAGTCATGGATGTTGATAATGGCCCACGTCGCAGACTCGCGAGGACGGGCGGCCTCGGATGTTCGCTAGCGGCCTACGACAGCTACAGGCTTTCTGCCCATGCCTGTAGAAGGGGACTTTGAGATGTCATGCTGAAGTTTTCTGGAGATTATCTGGTTTCATTTTTGGGAAGCAGTCCACATAAAAAAATGATGCAGCCAAACTAAAGATACGCTCAATTGGTTCTTTCTAACGTCCCTGTTAAAGAAGCAGGAAAAAATAGAATAATAAGAGATGGAAAAATGTCAAATTCACTTGGTCTACAACAAAGAGACCCTTTTATTTTATTGCTGTTCTTCATATTCAAGTTCACAGACCAGTCCTTCAACAATGAGAAAATGTTAAAATAAAAAAAGTTGTGTATAAAAATGTTTTGATTTGTGTACATTAATCTGAATAATAATGACTTTCTTTTATTTCCAATTCTACAAATGGAGGACAGAAGAAGCAGCCTACAGTGAAAGACTTGAAGAAATATAGGCAGTGTAAGTACCATTAATTAAGTGATTTTGCTGCTTGTGGCGTTTCCTCGAAGTATCTGGTTACCTCCAAATGGGACGACAGTCATGGATGTTGATAATGGCCCACGTCGCAGACTCGCGAGGACGGGCGGCCTCGGATGTTCGCTAGCGGCCTACAACAGCTACAGGCTTTCTGCCCATGCCTGTAGAAGGGGACTTTGAGATGTCATGCTGAAGTTTTCTGGAGATTATCTGGTTTCATTTTTGGGAAGCAGTCCACATAGAAAAATGATGCAGCCAAACTAAAGATACGCTCAATTGGTTCTTTCTAACGTCCCTGTTAAAGAAGCAGGAAAAAATAGAATAATAAGAGATGGAAAAATGTCAAATTCACTTGGTCTACAACAAAGAGACCCTTTTATTTTATTGCTGTTCTTCATATTCAAGTTCACAGACCAGTCCTTCAACAATGAGAAAATGTTTAAATAAAAAAAGTTGTGTATAAAAATGTTTTGATTTGTGTACATTAATCTGAATAATAATGACTTTCTTTTATTTCCAATTCTACAAATGGAGGACAGAAGAAGCAGCCTACAGTGAAAGACTTGAAGAAATATAGGCAGTGTAAGTACCATTAATTAAGTGATTTTGCTGCTTGTGGCGTTTCCTCGAAGTATCTGGTTACCTCCAAATGGGACGACAGTCATGGATGTTGGTAATGGCCCACGTCGCAGACTCGCGAGGACAGGTGGCCTCGGATGTTCGCTAGCGGCCTACGACAGCTACAGGCTTTCTGCCCATGCCTGTAGAATGGGACTTTGAGATGTCATGCTGAAGTTTTCTGGAGATTATCTGGTTTCATTTTTGGGAAGCAGTCCACATAGAAAAATGATGCAGCCAAACTAAAGATACGCTCAATTGGTTCTTTCTAACGTCCCTGTTAAAGAAGCAGGAAAAAATAGAATAATAAGAGATGGAAAATGTCAAATTCACTTGGTCTACAACAAAGAGACCCTTTTATTTTATTGCTGTTCTTCATATTCAAGTTCACAGACCAGTCCTTCAACAATGAGAAAATGTTTAAATAAAAAAAGTTGTGTATAAAAATGTTTTGATTTGTGTACATTAATCTGAATAATAATGACTTTCTTTTATTTCCAATTCTACAAATGGAGGACAGAAGAAGCAGCCTACAGTGAAAGACTTGAAGAAATATAGGCAGTGTAAGTACCATTAATTAAGTGATTTTGCTGCTTGTGGCGTTTCCTCGAAGTATCTGGTTACCTCCAAATGGGAAGACAGTCATGGATGTTGATAATGGCCCACGTCGCAGACTCGCGAGGACAGGCGGCCTCGGATGTTCGCTAGCGGCCTACGACAGCTACAGGCTTTCTGCCCATGCCTGTAGAAGGGGACTTTGAGATGTCATGCTGAAGTTTTCTGGAGATTATCTGGTTTCATTTTTGGGAAGCAGTCCACATAGAAAAATGATGCAGCCAAACTAAAGATACGCTCAATTGGTTCTTTCTAACGTCCCTGTTAAAGAAGCAGGAAAAAATAGAATAATAAGAGATGGAAAATGTCAAATTCACTTGGTCTACAACAAAGAGACCCTTTTATTTTATTGCTGTTCTTCATATTCAAGTTCACAGACCAGTCCTTCAACAATGAGAAAATGTTTAAATAAAAAAAGTTGTGTATAAAAATGTTTTGATTTGTGTACATTAATCTTAATAATAATGACTTTCTTTTATTTCCAATTCTACAAATGGAGGACAGAAGCAGCAGCCTACAGTGAAAGACTTGAAGAAATATAGGCAGTGTAAGTACCATTAATTAAGTGATTTTGCTGCTTGTGGCGTTTCCTCGAAGTATCTGGTTACCTCCAAATGGGACGACAGTCATGGATGTTGATAATGGCCCACGCCGCAGACTCGCGAGGACGGGCGGCCTCGGATGTTCGCTAGCGGCCTACGACAGCTACAGGCTTTCTGCCCATGCCTGTAGAAGGGGACTTTGAGATGTCATGCTGTAGTTTTCTGGAGATTATCTGGTTTCATTTTTGGGAAGCAGTCCACATAGAAAAATGATGCAGCCAAACTAAAGATACGCTCAATTGGTTCTTTCTAACGTCCCTGTTAAAGAAGCAGGAAAAAATAGAATAATAAGAGATGGAAAATGTCAAATTCACTTGGTCTACAACAAAGAGACCCTTTTATTTTATTGCTGTTCTTCATATTCAAGTTCACAGACCAGTCCTTCAACAATGAGAAAATGTTTAAATAAAAAAAGTTGTGTATAAAAATGTTTTGATTTGTGTACATTAATCTGAATAATAATGACTTTCTTTTATTTCCAATTCTACAAATGGAGGACAGAAGAAGCAGCCTACAGTGAAAGACTTGAAGAAATATAGGCAGTGTAAGTACCATTAATTAAGTGATTTTGCTGCTTGTGGCGTTTCCTCGAAGTATCTGGTTACCTCCAAATGGGACGACAGTCATGGATGTTGATAATGGCCCACGTCGCAGACTCGCGAGGACGGGCGGCCTCGGATGTTCGCTAGCGGCCTACGACAGCTACAGGCTTTCTGCCCATGCCTGTAGAAGGGGACTTTGAGATGTCATGCTGTAGTTTTCTGGAGATTATCTGGTTTCATTTTTGGGAAGCAGTCCACATAGAAAAATGATGCAGCCAAACTAAAGATACGCTCAATTGGTTCTTTCTAACGTCCCTGTTAAAGAAGCAGGAAAAAATTGAATAATAAGAGATGGAAAATGTCAAATTCACTTGGTCTACAACAAAGAGACCCTTTTATTTTATTGCTGTTCTTCATATTCAAGTTCACAGACCAGTCCTTCAACAATGAGAAAATGTTTAAATAAAAAAAGTTGTGTATAAAAATGTTTTGATTTGTGTACATTAATCTGAATAATAATGACTTTCTTTTATTTCCAATTCTACAAATGGAGGACAGAAGAAGCAGCCTACAGTGAAAGACTTGAAGAAATATAGGCAGTGTAAGTACCATTAATTAAGTGATTTTGCTGCTTGTGGCGTTTCCTCGAAGTATCTGGTTACCTCCAAATGGGACGACAGTCATGGATGTTGATAATGGCCCACGTCGCAGACTCGCGAGGACGGGCGGCCTCGGATGTTCGCTAGCGGCCTACGACAGCTACAGGCTTTCTGCCCATGCCTGTAGAAGGGGACTTTGAGATGTCATGCTGAAGTTTTCTGGAGATTATCTGGTTTCATTTTTGGGAAGCAGTCCACATAGAAAAATGATGCAGCCAAACTAAAGATACGCTCAATTGGTTCTTTCTAACGTCCCTGTTAAAGAAGCAGGAAAAAATTGAATAATAAGAGATGGAAAATGTCAAATTCACTTGGTCTACAACAAAGAGACCCTTTTATTTTATTGCTGTTCTTCATATTCAAGTTCACAGACCAGTCCTTCAACAATGAGAAAATGTTTAAATAAAAAAAGTTGTGTATAAAAATGTTTTGATTTGTGTACATTAATCTGAATAATAATGACTTTCTTTTATTTCCAATTCTACAAATGGAGGACAGAAGAAGCAGCCTACAGTGAAAGACTTGAAGAAATATAGGCAGTGTAAGTACCATTAATTAAGTGATTTTGCTGCTTGTGGCGTTTCCTCGAAGTATCTGGTTACCTCCAAATGGGACGACAGTCATGGATGTTGATAATGGCCCACGTCGCAGACTCGCGAGGACAGGCGGCCTCGGATGTTCGCTAGCGGCCTACGACAGCTACAGGCTTTCTGCCCATGCCTGTAGAAGGGGACTTTGAGATGTCATGCTGAAGTTTTCTGGAGATTATCTGGTTTCATTTTTGGGAAGCAGTCCACATAGAAAAATGATGCAGCCAAACTAAAGATACGCTCAATTGGTTCTTTCTAACGTCCCTGTTAAAGAAGCAGGAAAAAATAGAATAAGAGATGGAAAATGTCAAATTCACTTGGTCTACAACAAAGAGACCCTTTTATTTTATTGCTGTTCTTCATATTCAAGTTCACAGACCAGTCCTTCAACAATGAGAAAATGTTTAAATAAAAAAAGTTGTGTATAAAAATGTTTTGATTTGTGTACATTAATCTGAATAATAATGACTTTCTTTTATTTCCAATTCTACAAATGGAGGACAGAAGAAGCAGGCTACAGTGAAAGACTTGAAGAAATATAGGCAGTGTAAGTACCATTAATTAAGTGATTTTGCTGCTTGTGGCGTTTCCTCGAAGTATCTGGTTACCTCCAAATGGGACGACAGTCATGGATGTTGATAATGGCCCACGTCGCAGACTCGCGAGGACGGGCGGCCTCGGATGTTCGCTAGCGGCCTACGACAGCTACAGGCTTTCTGCCCATGCCTGTAGAAGGGGACTTTGAGATGTCATGCTGAAGTTTTCTGGAGATTATCTGGTTTCATTTTTGGGAAGCAGTCCACATAGAAAAATGATGCAGCCAAACTAAAGATACGCTCAATTGGTTCTTTCTAACGTCCCTGTTAAAGAAGCAGGAAAAAATAGAATAATAAGAGATGGAAAATGTCAAATTCACTTGGTCTACAACAAAGAGACCCTTTTATTTTATTGCTGTTCTTCATATTCAAGTTCACAGACCAGTCCTTCAACAATGAGAAAATGTTTAAATAAAAAAAGTTGTGTATAAAAATGTTTTGATTTGTGTACATTAATCTGAATAATAATGACTTTCTTTTATTTCCAATTCTACAAATGGAGGACAAAAGAAGCAGCCTACAGTGAAAGACTTGAAGAAATATAGGCAGTGTAAGTACCATTAATTAAGTGATTTTGCTGCTTGTGGCGTTTCCTCGAAGTATCTGGTTACCTCCAAATGGGACGACAGTCATGGATGTTGATAATGGCCCACGTCGCAGACTCGCGAGGACGGGCGGCCTCGGATGTTCGCTAGCGGCCTAAGACAGCTACAGGCTTTCTGCCCATGCCTGTAGAAGGGGACTTTGAGATGTCATGCTGAAGTTTTCTGGAGATTATCTGGTTTCATTTTTGGGAAGCAGTCCACATAGAAAAATGATGCAGCCAAACTAAAGATACGCTCAATTGGTTCTTTCTAACGTCCCTGTTAAAGAAGCAGGAAAAAATAGAATAATAAGAGATGGAAAATGTCAAATTCACTTGGTCTACAACAAAGAGACCCTTTTATTTTATTGCTGTTCTTCATATTCAAGTTCACAGACCAGTCCTTCAACAATGAGAAAATGTTTAAATAAAAAAAGTTGTGTATAAAAATGTTTTGATTTGTGTACATTAATCTGAATAATAATGACTTTCTTTTATTTCCAATTCTACAAATGGAGGACAGAAGAAGCAGCCTACAGTGAAAGACTTGAAGAAATATAGGCAGTGTAAGTACCATTAATTAAGTGATTTTGCTGCTTGTGGCGTTTCCTCGAAGTATCTGGTTACCTCCAAATGGGACGACAGTCATGGATGTTGATAATGGCCCACGTCGCAGACTCGCGAGGACGGGCGGCCTCGGATGTTCGCTAGCGGCCTACGACAGCTACAGGCTTTCTGCCCATGCCTGTAGAATGGGACTTTGAGATGTCATGCTGAAGTTTTCTGGAGATTATCTGGTTTCATTTTTGGGAAGCAGTCCACATAGAAAAATGATGCAGCCAAACTAAAGATACGCTCAATTGGTTCTTTCTAACGTCCCTGTTAAAGAAGCAGGAAAAAATAGAATAATAAGAGATGGAAAATGTCAAATTCACTTGGTCTACAACAAAGAGACCCTTTTATTTTATTGCTGTTCTTCATATTCAAGTTCACAGACCAGTCCTTCAACAATGAGAAAATGTTTAAATAAAAAAAGTTGTGTATAAAAATGTTTTGATTTGTGTACATTAATCTGAATAATAATGACTTTCTTTTATTTCCAATTCTACAAATGGAGGACAGAAGAAGCAGCCTACAGTGAAAGACTTGAAGAAATATAGGCAGTGTAAGTACCATTAATTAAGTGATTTTGCTGCTTGTGGCGTTTCCTCGAAGTATCTGGTTACCTCCAAATGGGAAGACAGTCATGGATGTTGATAATGGCCCACGTCGCAGACTCGCGAGGACAGGCGGCCTCGGATGTTCGCTAGCGGCCTACGACAGCTACAGGCTTTCTGCCCATGCCTGTAGAAGGGGACTTTGAGATGTCATGCTGAAGTTTTCTGGAGATTATCTGGTTTCATTTTTGGGAAGCAGTCCACATAGAAAAATGATGCAGCCAAACTAAAGATACGCTCAATTGGTTCTTTCTAACGTCCTTGTTAAAGAAGCAGGAAAAAATAGAATAATAAGAGATGGAAAATGTCAAATTCACTTGGTCTACAACAAAGAGACCCTTTTATTTTATTGCTGTTCTTCATATTCAAGTTCACAGACCAGTCCTTCAACAATGAGAAAATGTTTAAATAAAAAAAGTTGTGTATAAAAATGTTTTGATTTGTGTACATTAATCTGAATAATAATGACTTTCTTTTATTTCCAATTCTACAAATGGAGGACAGAAGAAGCAGCCTACAGTGAAAGACTTGAAGAAATATAGGCAGTGTAAGTACCATTAATTAAGTGATTTTGCTGCTTGTGGCGTTTCCTCGAAGTATCTGGTTACCTCCAAATGGGACGACAGTCATGGATGTTGATAATGGCCCACGTCGCAGACTCGCGAGGACAGGCGGCCTCGGATGTTCGCTAGCGGCCTACGACAGCTACAGGCTTTCTGCCCATGCCTGTAGAAGGGGACTTTGAGATGTCATGCTGAAGTTTTCTGGAGATTATCTGGTTTCATTTTTGGGAAGCAGTCCACATAGAAAAATGATGCAGCCAAACTAAAGATACGCTCAATTGGTTCTTTCTAACGTCCCTGTTAAAGAAGCAGGAAAAAATAGAATAAGAGATGGAAAATGTCAAATTCACTTGGTCTACAACAAAGAGACCCTTTTATTTTATTGCTGTTCTTCATATTCAAGTTCACAGACCAGTCCTTCAACAATGAGAAAATGTTTAAATAAAAAAAGTTGTGTATAAAAATGTTTTGATTTGTGTACATTAATCTGAATAATAATGACTTTCTTTTATTTCCAATTCTACAAATGGAGGACAGAAGAAGCAGGCTACAGTGAAAGACTTGAAGAAATATAGGCAGTGTAAGTACCATTAATTAAGTGATTTTGCTGCTTGTGGCGTTTCCTCGAAGTATCTGGTTACCTCCAAATGGGACGACAGTCATGGATGTTGATAATGGCCCACGTCGCAGACTCGCGAGGACGGGCGGCCTCGGATGTTCGCTAGCGGCCTACGACAGCTACAGGCTTTCTGCCCATGCCTGTAGAAGGGGACTTTGAGATGTCATGCTGAAGTTTTCTGGAGATTATCTGGTTTCATTTTTGGGAAGCAGTCCACATAGAAAAATGATGCAGCCAAACTAAAGATACGCTCAATTGGTTCTTTCTAACGTCCCTGTTAAAGAAGCAGGAAAAAATAGAATAATAAGAGATGGAAAATGTCAAATTCACTTGGTCTACAACAAAGAGACCCTTTTATTTTATTGCTGTTCTTCATATTCAAGTTCACAGACCAGTCCTTCAACAATGAGAAAATGTTTAAATAAAAACAGTTGTGTATAAAAATGTTTTGATTTGTGTACATTAATCTGAATAATAATGACTTTCTTTTATTTCCAATTCTACAAATGGAGGACAAAAGAAGCAGCCTACAGTGAAAGACTTGAAGAAATATAGGCAGTGTAAGTACCATTAATTAAGTGATTTTGCTGCTTGTGGCGTTTCCTCGAAGTATCTGGTTACCTCCAAATGGGACGACAGTCATGGATGTTGATAATGGCCCACGTCGCAGACTCGCGAGGACGGGCGGCCTCGGATGTTCGCTAGCGGCCTACGACAGCTACAGGCTTTCTGCCCATGCCTGTAGAAGGGGACTTTGAGATGTCATGCTGAAGTTTTCTGGAGATTATCTGGTTTCATTTTTGGGAAGCAGTCCACATAGAAAAATGATGCAGCCAAACTAAAGATACGCTCAATTGGTTCTTTCTAACGTCCCTGTTAAAGAAGCAGGAAAAAATAGAATAATAAGAGATGGAAAATGTCAAATTCACTTGGTCTACAACAAAGAGACCCTTTTATTTTATTGCTGTTCTTCATATTCAAGTTCACAGACCAGTCCTTCAACAATGAGAAAATGTTTAAATAAAAAAAGTTGTGTATAAAAATGTTTTGATTTGTGTACATTAATCTGAATAATAATGACTTTCTTTTATTTCCAATTCTACAAATGGAGGACAAAAGAAGCAGCCTACAGTGAAAGACTTGAAGAAATATAGGCAGTGTAAGTACCATTAATTAAGTGATTTTGCTGCTTGTGGCGTTTCCTCGAAGTATCTGGTTACCTCCAAATGGGACGACAGTCATGGATGTTGATAATGGCCCACGTCGCAGACTCGCGAGGACGGGCGGCCTCGGATGTTCGCTAGCGGCCTAAGACAGCTACAGGCTTTCTGCCCATGCCTGTAGAAGGGGACTTTGAGATGTCATGCTGAAGTTTTCTGGAGATTATCTGGTTTCATTTTTGGGAAGCAGTCCACATAGAAAAATGATGCAGCCAAACTAAAGATACGCTCAATTGGTTCTTTCTAACGTCCCTGTTAAAGAAGCAGGAAAAAATAGAATAATAAGAGATGGAAAATGTCAAATTCACTTGGTCTACAACAAAGAGACCCTTTTATTTTATTGCTGTTCTTCATATTCAAGTTCACAGACCAGTCCTTCAACAATGAGAAAATGTTTAAATAAAAAAAGTTGTGTATAAAAATGTTTTGATTTGTGTACATTAATCTGAATAATAATGACTTTCTTTTATTTCCAATTCTACAAATGGAGGACAGAAGAAGCAGCCTACAGTGAAAGACTTGAAGAAATATAGGCAGTGTAAGTACCATTAATTAAGTGATTTTGCTGCTTGTGGCGTTTCCTCGAAGTATCTGGTTACCTCCAAATGGGACGACAGTCATGGATGTTGATAATGGCCCACGTCGCAGACTCGCGAGGACGGGCGGCCTCGGATGTTCGCTAGCGGCCTACGACAGCTACAGGCTTTCTGCCCATGCCTGTAGAATGGGACTTTGAGATGTCATGCTGAAGTTTTCTGGAGATTATCTGGTTTCATTTTTGGGAAGCAGTCCACATAGAAAAATGATGCAGCCAAACTAAAGATACGCTCAATTGGTTCTTTCTAACGTCCCTGTTAAAGAAGCAGGAAAAAATAGAATAATAAGAGATGGAAAATGTCAAATTCACTTGGTCTACAACAAAGAGACCCTTTTATTTTATTGCTGTTCTTCATATTCAAGTTCACAGACCAGTCCTTCAACAATGAGAAAATGTTTAAATAAAAAAAGTTGTGTATAAAAATGTTTTGATTTGTGTACATTAATCTGAATAATAATGACTTTCTTTTATTTCCAATTCTACAAATGGAGGACAGAAGAAGCAGCCTACAGTGAAAGACTTGAAGAAATATAGGCAGTGTAAGTACCATTAATTAAGTGATTTTGCTGCTTGTGGCGTTTCCTCGAAGTATCTGGTTACCTCCAAATGGGAAGACAGTCATGGATGTTGATAATGGCCCACGTCGCAGACTCGCGAGGACAGGCGGCCTCGGATGTTCGCTAGCGGCCTACGACAGCTACAGGCTTTCTGCCCATGCCTGTAGAAGGGGACTTTGAGATGTCATGCTGAAGTTTTCTGGAGATTATCTGGTTTCATTTTTGGGAAGCAGTCCACATAGAAAAATGATGCAGCCAAACTAAAGATACGCTCAATTGGTTCTTTCTAACGTCCTTGTTAAAGAAGCAGGAAAAAATAGAATAATAAGAGATGGAAAATGTCAAATTCACTTGGTCTACAACAAAGAGACCCTTTTATTTTATTGCTGTTCTTCATATTCAAGTTCACAGACCAGTCCTTCAACAATGAGAAAATGTTTAAATAAAAAAAGTTGTGTATAAAAATGTTTTGATTTGTGTACATTAATCTGAATAATAATGACTTTCTTTTATTTCCAATTCTACAAATGGAGGACAGAAGAAGCAGCCTACAGTGAAAGACTTGAAGAAATATAGGCAGTGTAAGTACCATTAATTAAGTGATTTTGCTGCTTGTGGCGTTTCCTCGAAGTATCTGGTTACCTCCAAATGGGACGACAGTCATGGATGTTGATAATGGCCCACGTCGCAGACTCGCGAGGACAGGCGGCCTCGGATGTTCGCTAGCGGCCTACGACAGCTACAGGCTTTCTGCCCATGCCTGTAGAAGGGGACTTTGAGATGTCATGCTGAAGTTTTCTGGAGATTATCTGGTTTCATTTTTGGGAAGCAGTCCACATAGAAAAATGATGCAGCCAAACTAAAGATACGCTCAATTGGTTCTTTCTAACGTCCCTGTTAAAGAAGCAGGAAAAAATAGAATAAGAGATGGAAAATGTCAAATTCACTTGGTCTACAACAAAGAGACCCTTTTATTTTATTGCTGTTCTTCATATTCAAGTTCACAGACCAGTCCTTCAACAATGAGAAAATGTTTAAATAAAAAAAGTTGTGTATAAAAATGTTTTGATTTGTGTACATTAATCTGAATAATAATGACTTTCTTTTATTTCCAATTCTACAAATGGAGGACAGAAGAAGCAGGCTACAGTGAAAGACTTGAAGAAATATAGGCAGTGTAAGTACCATTAATTAAGTGATTTTGCTGCTTGTGGCGTTTCCTCGAAGTATCTGGTTACCTCCAAATGGGACGACAGTCATGGATGTTGATAATGGCCCACGTCGCAGACTCGCGAGGACGGGCGGCCTCGGATGTTCGCTAGCGGCCTACGACAGCTACAGGCTTTCTGCCCATGCCTGTAGAAGGGGACTTTGAGATGTCATGCTGAAGTTTTCTGGAGATTATCTGGTTTCATTTTTGGGAAGCAGTCCACATAGAAAAATGATGCAGCCAAACTAAAGATACGCTCAATTGGTTCTTTCTAACGTCCCTGTTAAAGAAGCAGGAAAAAATAGAATAATAAGAGATGGAAAATGTCAAATTCACTTGGTCTACAACAAAGAGACCCTTTTATTTTATTGCTGTTCTTCATATTCAAGTTCACAGACCAGTCCTTCAACAATGAGAAAATGTTTAAATAAAAACAGTTGTGTATAAAAATGTTTTGATTTGTGTACATTAATCTGAATAATAATGACTTTCTTTTATTTCCAATTCTACAAATGGAGGACAAAAGAAGCAGCCTACAGTGAAAGACTTGAAGAAATATAGGCAGTGTAAGTACCATTAATTAAGTGATTTTGCTGCTTGTGGCGTTTCCTCGAAGTATCTGGTTACCTCCAAATGGGACGACAGTCATGGATGTTGATAATGGCCCACGTCGCAGACTCGCGAGGACGGGCGGCCTCGGATGTTCGCTAGCGGCCTACGACAGCTACAGGCTTTCTGCCCATGCCTGTAGAAGGGGACTTTGAGATGTCATGCTGAAGTTTTCTGGAGATTATCTGGTTTCATTTTTGGGAAGCAGTCCACATAGAAAAATGATGCAGCCAAACTAAAGATACGCTCAATTGGTTCTTTCTAACGTCCCTGTTAAAGAAGCAGGAAAAAATAGAATAATAAGAGATGGAAAATGTCAAATTCACTTGGTCTACAACAAAGAGACCCTTTTATTTTATTGCTGTTCTTCATATTCAAGTTCACAGACCAGTCCTTCAACAATGAGAAAATGTTTAAATAAAAAAAGTTGTGTATAAAAATGTTTTGATTTGTGTACATTAATCTGAATAATAATGACTTTCTTTTATTTCCAATTCTACAAATGGAGGACAGAAGAAGCAGCCTACAGTGAAAGACTTGAAGAAATATAGGCAGTGTAAGTACCATTAATTAAGTGATTTTGCTGCTTGTGGCGTTTCCTCGAAGTATCTGGTTACCTCCAAATGGGACGACAGTCATGGATGTTGATAATGGCCCACGTCGCAGACTCGCGAGGACGGGCGGCCTCGGATGTTCGCTAGCGGCCTACGACAGCTACAGGCTTTCTGCCCATGCCTGTAGAATGGGACTTTGAGATGTCATGCTGAAGTTTTCTGGAGATTATCTGGTTTCATTTTTGGGAAGCAGTCCACATAGAAAAATGATGCAGCCAAACTAAAGATACGCTCAATTGGTTCTTTCTAACGTCCCTGTTAAAGAAGCAGGAAAAAATAGGATAATAAGAGATGGAAAATGTCAAATTCACTTGGTCTACAACAAAGAGACCCTTTTATTTTATTGCTGTTCTTCATATTCAAGTTCACAGACCAGTCCTTCAACAATGAGAAAATGTTTAAATAAAAAAAGTTGTGTATAAAAATGTTTTGATTTGTGTACATTAATCTGAATAATAATGACTTTCTTTTATTTCCAATTCTACAAATGGAGGACAGAAGCAGCAGCCTACAGTGAAAGACTTGAAGAAATATAGGCAGTGTAAGTACCATTAATTAAGTGATTTTGCTGCTTGTGGCGTTTCCTCGAAGTATCTGGTTACCTCCAAATGGGACGACAGTCATGGATGTTGATAATGGCCCACGTCGCAGACTCGCGAGGACGGGCGGCCTCGGATGTTCGCTAGCGGCCTACGACAGCTACAGGCTTTCTGCCCATGCCTGTAGAAGGGGACTTTGAGATGTCATGCTGTAGTTTTCTGGAGATTATCTGGTTTCATTTTTGGGAAGCAGTCCACATAGAAAAATGATGCAGCCAAACTAAAGATACGCTCAATTGGTTCTTTCTAACGTCCCTGTTAAAGAAGCAGGAAAAAATTGAATAATAAGAGATGGAAAATGTCAAATTCACTTGGTCTACAACAAAGAGACCCTTTTATTTTATTGCTGTTCTTCATATTCAAGTTCACAGACCAGTCCTTCAACAATGAGAAAATGTTTAAATAAAAAAAGTTGTGTATAAAAATGTTTTGATTTGTGTACATTAATCTGAATAATAATGACTTTCTTTTATTTCCAATTCTACAAATGGAGGACAGAAGAAGCAGCCTACAGTGAAAGACTTGAAGAAATATAGGCAGTGTAAGTACCATTAATTAAGTGATTTTGCTGCTTGTGGCGTTTCCTCGAAGTATCTGGTTACCTCCAAATGGGAAGACAGTCATGGATGTTGATAATGGCCCACGTCGCAGACTCGCGAGGACAGGCGGCCTCGGATGTTCGCTAGCGGCCTACGACAGCTACAGGCTTTCTGCCCATGCCTGTAGAAGGGGACTTTGAGATGTCATGCTGAAGTTTTCTGGAGATTATCTGGTTTCATTTTTGGGAAGCAGTCCACATAGAAAAATGATGCAGCCAAACTAAAGATACGCTCAATTGGTTCTTTCTAACGTCCCTGTTAAAGAAGCAGGAAAAAATAGAATAATAAGAGATGGAAAATGTCAAATTCACTTGGTCTACAACAAAGAGACCCTTTTATTTTATTGCTGTTCTTCATATTCAAGTTCACAGACCAGTCCTTCAACAATGAGAAAATGTTTAAATAAAAAAAGTTGTGTATAAAAATGTTTTGATTTGTGTACATTAATCTGAATAATAATGACTTTCTTTTATTTCCAATTCTACAAATGGCGGACAGAAGCAGCAGCCTACAGTGAAAGACTTGAAGAAATATAGGCAGTGTAAGTACCATTAATTAAGTGATTTTGCTGCTTGTGGCGTTTCCTCGAAGTATCTGGTTACCTCCAAATGGGACGACAGTCATGGATGTTGATAATGGCCCACGTCGCAGACTCGCGAGGACAGGCGGCCTCGGATGTTCGCTAGCGGCCTACGACAGCTACAGGCTTTCTGCCCATGCCTGTAGAAGGGGACTTTGAGATGTCATGCTGTAGTTTTCTGGAGATTATCTGGTTTCATTTTTGGGAAGCAGTCCACATAGAAAAATGATGCAGCCAAACTAAAGATACGCTCAATTGGTTCTTTCTAACGTCCCTGTTAAAGAAGCAGGAAAAAATTGAATAATAAGAGATGGAAAATGTCAAATTCACTTGGTCTACAACAAAGAGACCCTTTTATTTTATTGCTGTTCTTCATATTCAAGTTCACAGACCAGTCCTTCAACAATGAGAAAATGTTTAAATAAAAAAAGTTGTGTATAAAAATGTTTTGATTTGTGTACATTAATCTGAATAATAATGACTTTCTTTTATTTCCAATTCTACAAATGGAGGACAGAAGAAGCAGCCTACAGTGAAAGACTTGAAGAAATATAGGCAGTGTAAGTACCATTAATTAAGTGATTTTGCTGCTTGTGGCGTTTCCTCGAAGTATCTGGTTACCTCCAAATGGGACGACAGTCATGGATGTTGATAATGGCCCACGTCGCAGACTCGCGAGGACGGGCGGCCTCGGATGTTCGCTAGCGGCCTACGACAGCTACAGGCTTTCTGCCCATGCCTGTAGAAGGGGACTTTGAGATGTCATGCTGTAGTTTTCTGGAGATTATCTGGTTTCATTTTTGGGAAGCAGTCCACATAGAAAAATGATGCAGCCAAACTAAAGATACGCTCAATTGGTTCTTTCTAACGTCCCTGTTAAAGAAGCAGGAAAAAATAGAATAATAAGAGATGGAAAATGTCAAATTCACTTGGTCTACAACAAAGAGACCCTTTTATTTTATTGCTGTTCTTCATATTCAAGTTCACAGACCAGTCCTTCAACAATGAGAAAATGTTTAAATAAAAAAAGTTGTGTATAAAAATGTTTTGATTTGTGTACATTAATCTGAATAATAATGACTTTCTTTTATTTCCAATTCTACAAATGGAGGACAGAAGCAGCAGCCTACAGTGAAAGACTTGAAGAAATATAGGCAGTGTAAGTACCATTAATTAAGTGATTTTGCTGCTTGTGGCGTTTCCTCGAAGTATCTGGTTACCTCCAAATGGGACGACAGTCATGGATGTTGATAATGGCCCACGTCGCAGACTCGCGAGGACGGGCGGCCTCGGATGTTCGCTAGCGGCCTACGACAGCTACAGGCTTTCTGCCCATGCCTGTAGAAGGGGACTTTGAGATGTCATGCTGTAGTTTTCTGGAGATTATCTGGTTTCATTTTTGGGAAGCAGTCCACATAGAAAAATGATGCAGCCAAACTAAAGATACGCTCAATTGGTTCTTTCTAACGTCCCTGTTAAAGAAGCAGGAAAAAATAGAATAATAAGAGATGGAAAATGTCAAATTCACTTGGTCTACAACAAAGAGACCCTTTTATTTTATTGCTGTTCTTCATATTCAAGTTCACAGACCAGTCCTTCAACAATGAGAAAATGTTTAAATAAAAAAAGTTGTGTATAAAAATGTTTTGATTTGTGTACATTAATCTGAATAATAATGACTTTCTTTTATTTCCAATTCTACAAATGGAGGACAGAAGAAGCAGCCTACAGTGAAAGACTTGAAGAAATATAGGCAGTGTAAGTACCATTAATTAAGTGATTTTGCTGCTTGTGGCGTTTCCTCGAAGTATCTGGTTACCTCCAAATGGGACGACAGTCATGGATGTTGATAATGGCCCACGTCGCAGACTCGCGAGGACGGGCGGCCTCGGATGTTCGCTAGCGGCCTACGACAGCTACAGGCTTTCTGCCCATGCCTGTAGAAGGGGACTTTGAGATGTCATGCTGAAGTTTTCTGGAGATTATCTGGTTTCATTTTTGGGAAGCAGTCCACATAGAAAAATGATGCAGCCAAACTAAAGATACGCTCAATTGGTTCTTTCTAACGTCCCTGTTAAAGAAGCAGGAAAAAATAGAATAATAAGAGATGGAAAATGTCAAATTCACTTGGTCTACAACAAAGAGACCCTTTTATTTTATTGCTGTTCTTCATATTCAAGTTCACAGACCAGTCCTTCAACAATGAGAAAATGTTTAAATAAAAAAAGTTGTGTATAAAAATGTTTTGATTTGTGTACATTAATCTGAATAATAATGACTTTCTTTTATTTCCAATTCTACAAATGGAGGACAGAAGAAGCAGCCTACAGTGAAAGACTTGAAGAAATATAGGCAGTGTAAGTACCATTAATTAAGTGATTTTGCTGCTTGTGGCGTTTCCTCGAAGTATCTGGTTACCTCCAAATGGGACGACAGTCATGGATGTTGATAATGGCCCACGTCGCAGACTCGCGAGGACGGGCGGCCTCGGATGTTCGCTAGTGGCCTACGACAGCTACAGGCTTTCTGCCCATGCCTGTAGAAGGGGACTTTGAGATGTCATGCTGAAGTTTTCTGGAGATTATCTGGTTTCATTTTTGGGAAGCAGTCCACATAGAAAAATGATGCAGCCAAACTAAAGATACGCTCAATTGGTTCTTTCTAACGTCCTTGTTAAAGAAGCAGGAAAAAATAGAATAATAAGAGATGGAAAATGTCAAATTCACTTGGTCTACAACAAAGAGACCCTTTTATTTTATTGCTGTTCTTCATTTTCAAGTTCACAGACCAGTCCTTCAACAATGAGAAAATGTTTAAATAAAAAAAGTTGTGTATAAAAATGTTTTGATTTGTGTACATTAATCTGAATAATAATGACTTTCTTTTATTTCCAATTCTACAAATGGAGGACAGAAGAAGCAGCCTACAGTGAAAGACTTGAAGAAATATAGGCAGTGTAAGTACCATTAATTAAGTGATTTTGCTGCTTGTGGCGTTTCCTCGAAGTATCTGGTTACCTCCAAATGGGACGACAGTCATGGATGTTGATAATGGCCCACGTCGCAGACACGCAAGGACGGGCGGCCTCGGATGTTCGCTAGCGGCCTACGACAGCTACAGGCTTTCTGCCCATGCCTGTAGAAGGGGACTTTGAGATGTCATGCTGAAGTTTTCTGGAGATTATCTGGTTTCATTTTTGGGAAGCAGTCCACATAGAAAAATGATGTAGCCAAACTAAAGATACGCTCAATTGGTTCTTTCTAACGTCCCTGTTAAAGAAGCAGGAAAAAATAGAATAATAAGAGATGGAAAATGTCAAATTCACTTGGTCTACAACAAAGAGACCCTTTTATTTTATTGCTGTTCTTCATATTCAAGTTCACAGACCAGTCCTTCAACAATGAGAAAATGTTTAAATAAAAAAAGTTGTGTATAAAAATGTTTTGATTTGTGTACATTAATCTGAATAATAATGACTTTCTTTTATTTCCAATTCTACAAATGGAGGACAAAAGAAGCAGCCTACAGTGAAAGACTTGAAGAAATATAGGCAGTGTAAGTACCATTAATTAAGTGATTTTGCTGCTTGTGGCGTTTCCTCGAAGTATCTGGTTACCTCCAAATGGGACGACAGTCATGGATGTTGATAATGGCCCACGTCGCAGACTCGCGAGGACGGGCGGCCTCGGATGTTCGCTAGCGGCCTACGACAGCTACAGGCTTTCTGCCCATGCCTGTAGAAGGGGACTTTGAGATGTCATGCTGAAGTTTTCTGGAGATTATCTGGTTTCATTTTTGGGAAGCAGTCCACATAGAAAAATGATGCAGCCAAACTAAAGATACGCTCAATTGGTTCTTTCTAACGTCCCTGTTAAAGAAGCAGGAAAAAATAGAATGATAAGAGATGGAAAATGTCAAATTCACTTGGTCTACAACAAAGAGACCCTTTTATTTTATTGCTGTTCTTCATATTCAAGTTCACAGACCAGTCCTTCAACAATGAGAAAATGTTTAAATAAAAAAAGTTGTGTATAAAAATGTTTTGATTTGTGTACATTAATCTGAATAATAATGACTTTCTTTTATTTCCAATTCTACAAATGGAGGACAGAAGAAGCAGCCTACAGTGAAAGACTTGAAGAAATATAGGCAGTGTAAGTACCATTAATTAAGTGATTTTGCTGCTTGTGGCGTTTCCTCGAAGTATCTGGTTACCTCCAAATGGGACGACAGTCATGGATGTTGATAATGGCCCACGTCGCAGACTCGCGAGGACGGGCGGCCTCGGATGTTCGCTAGCGGCCTACGACAGCTACAGGCTTTCTGCCCATGCCTGTAGAAGGGGACTTTGAGATGTCATGCTGAAGTTTTCTGGAGATTATCTGGTTTCATTTTTGGGAAGCAGTCCACATAGAAAAATGATGTAGCCAAACTAAAGATACGCTCAATTGGTTCTTTCTAACGTCCCTGTTAAAGAAGCAGGAAAAAATAGAATAATAAGAGATGGAAAATGTCAAATTCACTTGGTCTACAACAAAGAGACCCTTTTATTTTATTGCTGTTCTTCATATTCAAGTTCACAGACCAGTCCTTCAACAATGAGAAAATGTTTAAATAAAAAAAGTTGTGTATAAAAATGTTTTGATTTGTGTACATTAATCTGAATAATAATGACTTTCTTTTATTTCCAATTCTACAAATGGAGGACAAAAGAAGCAGCCTACAGTGAAAGACTTGAAGAAATATAGGCAGTGTAAGTACCATTAATTAAGTGATTTTGCTGCTTGTGGCGTTTCCTCGAAGTATCTGGTTACCTCCAAATGGGACGACAGTCATGGATGTTGATAATGGCCCACGTCGCAGACTCGCGAGGACGGGCGGCCTCGGATGTTCGCTAGCGGCCTACGACAGCTACAGGCTTTCTGCCCATGCCTGTAGAAGGGGACTTTGAGATGTCATGCTGAAGTTTTCTGGAGATTATCTGGTTTCATTTTTGGGAAGCAGTCCACATAGAAAAATGATGCAGCCAAACTAAAGATACGCTCAATTGGTTCTTTCTAACGTCCCTGTTAAAGAAGCAGGAAAAAATAGAATGATAAGAGATGGAAAATGTCAAATTCACTTGGTCTACAACAAAGAGACCCTTTTATTTTATTGCTGTTCTTCATATTCAAGTTCACAGACCAGTCCTTCAACAATGAGAAAATGTTTAAATAAAAAAAGTTGTGTATAAAAATGTTTTGATTTGTGTACATTAATCTGAATAATAATGACTTTCTTTTATTTCCAATTCTACAAATGGAGGACAGAAGAAGCAGCCTACAGTGAAAGACTTGAAGAAATATAGGCAGTGTAAGTACCATTAATTAAGTGATTTTGCTGCTTGTGGCGTTTCCTCGAAGTATCTGGTTACCTCCAAATGGGACGACAGTCATGGATGTTGATAATGGCCCACGTCGCAGACTCGCGAGGACGGGCGGCCTCGGATGTTCGCTAGCGGCCTACGACAGCTACAGGCTTTCTGCCCATGCCTGTAGAAGGGGACTTTGAGATGTCATGCTGAAGTTTTCTGGAGATTATCTGGTTTCATTTTTGGGAAGCAGTCCACATAGAAAAATGATGTAGCCAAACTAAAGATACGCTCAATTGGTTCTTTCTAACGTCCCTGTTAAAGAAGCAGGAAAAAATAGAATAATAAGAGATGGAAAATGTCAAATTCACTTGGTCTACAACAAAGAGACCCTTTTATTTTATTGCTGTTCTTCATATTCAAGTTCACAGACCAGTCCTTCAACAATGAGAAAATGTTTAAATAAAAAAAGTTGTGTATAAAAATGTTTTGATTTGTGTACATTAATCTGAATAATAATGACTTTCTTTTATTTCCAATTCTACAAATGGAGGACAAAAGAAGCAGCCTACAGTGAAAGACTTGAAGAAATATAGGCAGTGTAAGTACCATTAATTAAGTGATTTTGCTGCTTGTGGCGTTTCCTCGAAGTATCTGGTTACCTCCAAATGGGACGACAGTCATGGATGTTGATAATGGCCCACGTCGCAGACTCGCGAGGACGGGCGGCCTCGGATGTTCGCTAGCGGCCTACGACAGCTACAGGCTTTCTGCCCATGCCTGTAGAAGGGGACTTTGAGATGTCATGCTGAAGTTTTCTGGAGATTATCTGGTTTCATTTTTGGGAAGCAGTCCACATAGAAAAATGATGCAGCCAAACTAAAGATACGCTCAATTGGTTCTTTCTAACGTCCCTGTTAAAGAAGCAGGAAAAAATAGAATAATAAGAGATGGAAAATGTCAAATTCACTTGGTCTACAACAAAGAGACCCTTTTATTTTATTGCTGTTCTTCATATTCAAGTTCACAGACCAGTCCTTCAACAATGAGAAAATGTTTAAATAAAAAAAGTTGTGTATAAAAATGTTTTGATTTGTGTACATTAATCTGAATAATAATGACTTTCTTTTATTTCCAATTCTACAAATGGAGGACAGAAGAAGCAGCCTACAGTGAAAGACTTGAAGAAATATAGGCAGTGTAAGTACCATTAATTAAGTGATTTTGCTGCTTGTGGCGTTTCCTCGAAGTATCTGGTTACCTCCAAATGGGACGACAGTCATGGATGTTGATAATGGCCCACGTCGCAGACTCGCGAGGACGGGCGGCCTCGGATGTTCGCTAGCGGCCTACGACAGCTACAGGCTTTCTGCCCATGCCTGTAGAAGGGGACTTTGAGATGTCATGCTGAAGTTTTCTGGAGATTATCTGGTTTCATTTTTGGGAAGCAGTCCACATAGAAAAATGATGTAGCCAAACTAAAGATACGCTCAATTGGTTCTTTCTAACGTCCCTGTTAAAGAAGCAGGAAAAAATAGAATAATAAGAGATGGAAAATGTCAAATTCACTTGGTCTACAACAAAGAGACCCTTTTATTTTATTGCTGTTCTTCATATTCAAGTTCACAGACCAGTCCTTCAACAATGAGAAAATGTTTAAATAAAAAAAGTTGTGTATAAAAATGTTTTGATTTGTGTACATTAATCTGAATAATAATGACTTTCTTTTATTTCCAATTCTACAAATGGAGGACAAAAGAAGCAGCCTACAGTGAAAGACTTGAAGAAATATAGGCAGTGTAAGTACCATTAATTAAGTGATTTTGCTGCTTGTGGCGTTTCCTCGAAGTATCTGGTTACCTCCAAATGGGACGACAGTCATGGATGTTGATAATGGCCCACGTCGCAGACTCGCGAGGACGGGCGGCCTCGGATGTTCGCTAGCGGCCTACGACAGCTACAGGCTTTCTGCCCATGCCTGTAGAAGGGGACTTTGAGATGTCATGCTGAAGTTTTCTGGAGATTATCTGGTTTCATTTTTGGGAAGCAGTCCACATAGAAAAATGATGCAGCCAAACTAAAGATACGCTCAATTGGTTCTTTCTAACGTCCCTGTTAAAGAAGCAGGAAAAAATAGAATAATAAGAGATGGAAAATGTCAAATTCACTTGGTCTACAACAAAGAGACCCTTTTATTTTATTGCTGTTCTTCATATTCAAGTTCACAGACCAGTCCTTCAACAATGAGAAAATGTTTAAATAAAAAAAGTTGTGTATAAAAATGTTTTGATTTGTGTACATTAATCTGAATAATAATGACTTTCTTTTATTTCCAATTCTACAAATGGAGGACAGAAGAAGCAGCCTACAGTGAAAGACTTGAAGAAATATAGGCAGTGTAAGTACCATTAATTAAGTGATTTTGCTGCTTGTGGCGTTTCCTCGAAGTATCTGGTTACCTCCAAATGGGACGACAGTCATGGATGTTGATAATGGCCCACGTCGCAGACTCGCGAGGACGGGCGGCCTCGGATGTTCGCTAGCGGCCTACGACAGCTACAGGCTTTCTGCCCATGCCTGTAGAAGGGGACTTTGAGATGTCATGCTGAAGTTTTCTGGAGATTATCTGGTTTCATTTTTGGGAAGCAGTCCACATAGAAAAATGATGCAGCCAAACTAAAGATACGCTCAATTGGTTCTTTCTAACGTCCCTGTTAAAGAAGCAGGAAAAAATAGAATAATAAGAGATGGAAAATGTCAAATTCACTTGGTCTACAACAAAGAGACCCTTTTATTTTATTGCTGTTCTTCATATTCAAGTTCACAGACCAGTCCTTCAACAATGAGAAAATGTTTAAATAAAAAAAGTTGTGTATAAAAATGTTTTGATTTGTGTACATTAATCTGAATAATAATGACTTTCTTTTATTTCCAATTCTACAAATGGAGGACAGAAGAAGCAGCCTACAGTGAAAGACTTGAAGAAATATAGGCAGTGTAAGTACCATTAATTAAGTGATTTTGCTGCTTGTGGCGTTTCCTCGAAGTATCTGGTTACCTCCAAATGGGACGACAGTCATGGATGTTGATAATGGCCCACGTCGCAGACTCGCGAGGACGGGCGGCCTCGGATGTTCGCTAGCGGCCTACGACAGTTACAGGCTTTCTGCCCATGCCTGTAGAATGGGACTTTGAGATGTCATGCTGAAGTTTTCTGGAGATTATCTGGTTTCATTTTTGGGAAGCAGTCCACATAGAAAAATGATGCAGCCAAACTAAAGATACGCTCAATTGGTTCTTTCTAACGTCCCTGTTAAAGAAGCAGGAAAAAATAGAATAATAAGAGATGGAAAAATGTCAAATTCACTTGGTCTACAACAAAGAGACCCTTTTATTTTATTGCTGTTCTTCATATTCAAGTTCACAGACCAGTCCTTCAACAATGAGAAAATGTTTAAATAAAAAAAGTTGTGTATAAAAATGTTTTGATTTGTGTACATTAATCTGAATAATAATGACTTTCTTTTATTTCCAATTCTACAAATGGAGGACAGAAGAAGCAGCCTACAGTGAAAGACTTGAAGAAATATAGGCAGTGTAAGTACCATTAATTAAGTGATTTTGCTGCTTGTGGCGTTTCCTCGAAGTATCTGGTTACCTCCAAATGGGACGACAGTCATGGATGTTGATAATGGCCCACGTCGCAGACTCGCGAGGACGGGCGGCCTCGGATGTTCGCTAGCGGCCTACGACAGCTACAGGCTTTCTGCCCATGCCTGTAGAAGGGGACTTTGAGATGTCATGCTGAAGTTTTCTGGAGATTATCTGGTTTCATTTTTGGGAAGCAGTCCACATAGAAAAATGATGTAGCCAAACTAAAGATACGCTCAATTGGTTCTTTCTAACGTCCCTGTTAAAGAAGCAGGAAAAAATAGAATAATAAGAGATGGAAAATGTCAAATTCACTTGGTCTACAACAAAGAGACCCTTTTATTTTATTGCTGTTCTTCATATTCAAGTTCACAGACCAGTCCTTCAACAATGAGAAAATGTTTAAATAAAAAAAGTTGTGTATAAAAATGTTTTGATTTGTGTACATTAATCTGAATAATAATGACTTTCTTTTATTTCCAATTCTACAAATGGAGGACAAAAGAAGCAGCCTACAGTGAAAGACTTGAAGAAATATAGGCAGTGTAAGTACCATTAATTAAGTGATTTTGCTGCTTGTGGCGTTTCCTCGAAGTATCTGGTTACCTCCAAATGGGACGACAGTCATGGATGTTGATAATGGCCCACGTCGCAGACTCGCGAGGACGGGCGGCCTCGGATGTTCGCTAGCGGCCTACGACAGCTACAGGCTTTCTGCCCATGCCTGTAGAAGGGGACTTTGAGATGTCATGCTGAAGTTTTCTGGAGATTATCTGGTTTCATTTTTGGGAAGCAGTCCACATAGAAAAATGATGCAGCCAAACTAAAGATACGCTCAATTGGTTCTTTCTAACGTCCCTGTTAAAGAAGCAGGAAAAAATAGAATAATAAGAGATGGAAAATGTCAAATTCACTTGGTCTACAACAAAGAGACCCTTTTATTTTATTGCTGTTCTTCATATTCAAGTTCACAGACCAGTCCTTCAACAATGAGAAAATGTTTAAATAAAAAAAGTTGTGTATAAAAATGTTTTGATTTGTGTACATTAATCTGAATAATAATGACTTTCTTTTATTTCCAATTCTACAAATGGAGGACAGAAGAAGCAGCCTACAGTGAAAGACTTGAAGAAATATAGGCAGTGTAAGTACCATTAATTAAGTGATTTTGCTGCTTGTGGCGTTTCCTCGAAGTATCTGGTTACCTCCAAATGGGACGACAGTCATGGATGTTGATAATGGCCCACGTCGCAGACTCGCGAGGACGGGCGGCCTCGGATGTTCGCTAGCGGCCTACGACAGCTACAGGCTTTCTGCCCATGCCTGTAGAAGGGGACTTTGAGATGTCATGCTGAAGTTTTCTGGAGATTATCTGGTTTCATTTTTGGGAAGCAGTCCACATAGAAAAATGATGCAGCCGAACTAAAGATACGCTCAATTGGTTCTTTCTAACGTCCCTGTTAAAGAAGCAGGAAAAAATAGAATAATAAGAGATGGAAAATGTCAAATTCACTTGGTCTACAACAAAGAGACCCTTTTATTTTATTGCTGTTCTTCATATTCAAGTTCACAGACCAGTCCTTCAACAATGAGAAAATGTTTAAATAAAAAAAGTTGTGTATAAAAATGTTTTGATTTGTGTACATTAATCTGAATAATAATGACTTTCTTTTATTTCCAATTCTACAAATGGAGGACAGAAGAAGCAGCCTACAGTGAAAGACTTGAAGAAATATAGGCAGTGTAAGTACCATTAATTAAGTGATTTTGCTGCTTGTGGCGTTTCCTCGAAGTATCTGGTTACCTCCAAATGGGACGACAGTCATGGATGTTGATAATGGCCCACGTCGCAGACTCGCGAGGACGGGCGGCCTCGGATGTTCGCTAGCGGCCTACGACAGTTACAGGCTTTCTGCCCATGCCTGTAGAATGGGACTTTGAGATGTCATGCTGAAGTTTTCTGGAGATTATCTGGTTTCATTTTTGGGAAGCAGTCCACATAGAAAAATGATGCAGCCAAACTAAAGATACGCTCAATTGGTTCTTTCTAACGTCCCTGTTAAAGAAGCAGGAAAAAATAGAATAATAAGAGATGGAAAAATGTCAAATTCACTTGGTCTACAACAAAGAGACCCTTTTATTTTATTGCTGTTCTTCATATTCAAGTTCACAGACCAGTCCTTCAACAATGAGAAAATGTTTAAATAAAAAAAGTTGTGTATAAAAATGTTTTGATTTGTGTACATTAATCTGAATAATAATGACTTTCTTTTATTTCCAATTCTACAAATGGAGGACAGAAGAAGCAGCCTACAGTGAAAGACTTGAAGAAATATAGGCAGTGTAAGTACCATTAATTAAGTGATTTTGCTGCTTGTGGCGTTTCGTCGAAGTATCTGGTTACCTCCAAATGGGACGACAGTCATGGATGTTGATAATGGCCCACGTCGCAGACTCGCGAGGACGGGCGGCCTCGGATGTTCGCTAGCGGCCTACGACAGCTACAGGCTTTCTGCCCATGCCTGTAGAAGGGGACTTTGAGATGTCATGCTGAAGTTTTCTGGAGATTATCTGGTTTCATTTTTGGGAAGCAGTCCACATAGAAAAATGATGCAGCCAAACTAAAGATACGCTCAATTGGTTCTTTCTAACGTCCCTGTTAAAGAAGCAGGAAAAAATAGAATAATAAGAGATGGAAAAATGTCAAATTCACTTGGTCTACAACAAAGAGACCCTTTTATTTTATTGCTGTTCTTCATATTCAAGTTCACAGACCAGTCCTTCAACAATGAGAAAATGTTTAAATAAAAAAAGTTGTGTATAAAAATGTTTTGATTTGTGTACATTAATCTGAATAATAATGACTTTCTTTTATTTCCAATTCTACAAATGGAGGACAGAAGAAGCAGCCTACAGTGAAAGACTTGAAGAAATATAGGCAGTGTAAGTACCATTAATTAAGTGATTTTGCTGCTTGTGGCGTTTCCTCGAAGTATCTGGTTACCTCCAAATGGGACGACAGTCATGGATGTTGATAATGGCCCACGTCGCAGACTCGCGAGGACGGGCGGCCTCGGATGTTCGCTAGCGGCCTACGACAGTTACAGGCTTTCTGCCCATGCCTGTAGAATGGGACTTTGAGATGTCATGCTGAAGTTTTCTGGAGATTATCTGGTTTCATTTTTGGGAAGCAGTCCACATAGAAAAATGATGCAGCCAAACTAAAGATACGCTCAATTGGTTCTTTCTAACGTCCCTGTTAAAGAAGCAGGAAAAAATAGAATAATAAGAGATGGAAAAATGTCAAATTCACTTGGTCTACAACAAAGAGACCCTTTTATTTTATTGCTGTTCTTCATATTCAAGTTCACAGACCAGTCCTTCAACAATGAGAAAATGTTTAAATAAAAAAAGTTGTGTATAAAAATGTTTTGATTTGTGTACATTAATCTGAATAATAATGACTTTCTTTTATTTCCAATTCTACAAATGGAGGACAGAAGAAGCAGCCTACAGTGAAAGACTTGAAGAAATATAGGCAGTGTAAGTACCATTAATTAAGTGATTTTGCTGCTTGTGGCGTTTCCTCGAAGTATCTGGTTACCTCCAAATGGGACGACAGTCATGGATGTTGATAATGGCCCACGTCGCAGACTCGCGAGGACGGGCGGCCTCGGATGTTCGCTAGCGGCCTACGACAGCTACAGGCTTTCTGCCCATGCCTGTAGAAGGGGACTTTGAGATGTCATGCTGAAGTTTTCTGGAGATTATCTGGTTTCATTTTTGGGAAGCAGTCCACATAGAAAAATGATGCAGCCAAACTAAAGATACGCTCAATTGGTTCTTTCTAACGTCCCTGTTAAAGAAGCAGGAAAAAATAGAATAATAAGAGATGGAAAAATGTCAAATTCACTTGGTCTACAACAAAGAGACCCTTTTATTTTATTGCTGTTCTTCATATTCAAGTTCACAGACCAGTCCTTCAACAATGAGAAAATGTTTAAATAAAAAAAGTTGTGTATAAAAATGTTTTGATTTGTGTACATTAATCTGAATAATAATGACTTTCTTTTATTTCCAATTCTACAAATGGAGGACAGAAGAAGCAGCCTACAGTGAAAGACTTGAAGAAATATAGGCAGTGTAAGTACCATTAATTAAGTGATTTTGCTGCTGGTGGCGTTTCCTCGAAGTATCTGGTTACCTCCAAATGGGACGACAGTCATGGATGTTGATAATGGCCCACGTCGCAGACTCGCGAGGACGGGCGGCCTCGGATGTTCGCTAGCGGCCTACGACAGCTACAGGCTTTCTGCCCATGCCTGTAGAAGGGGACTTTGAGATGTCATGCTGAAGTTTTCTGGAGATTATCTGGTTTCATTTTTGGGAAGCAGTCCACATAGAAAAATGATGCAGCCAAACTAAAGATACGCTCAATTGGTTCTTTCTAACGTCCCTGTTAAAGAAGCAGGAAAAAATAGAATAATAAGAGATGGAAAATGTCAAATTCACTTGGTCTACAACAAAGAGACCCTTTTATTTTATTGCTGTTCTTCATATTCAAGTTCACAGACCAGTCCTTCAACAATGAGAAAATGTTTAAATAAAAAAAGTTGTGTATAAAAATGTTTTGATTTGTGTACATTAATCTGAATAATAATGACTTTCTTTTATTTCCAATTCTACAAATGGAGGACAGAAGAAGCAGCCTACAGTGAAAGACTTGAAGAAATATAGGCAGTGTAAGTACCATTAATTAAGTGATTTTGCTGCTTGTGGCGTTTCCTCGAAGTATCTGGTTACCTCCAAATGGGACGACAGTCATGGATGTTGATAATGGCCCACGTCGCAGACTCGCGAGGACGGGCGGCCTCGGATGTTCGCTAGCGGCCTACGACAGCTACAGGCTTTCTGCCCATGCCTGTAGAAGGGGACTTTGAGATGTCATGCTGAAGTCTTCTGGAGATTATCTGGTTTCATTTTTGGGAAGCAGTCCACATAGAAAAATGATGCAGCCAAACTGAAGATACGCTCAATTGGTTCTTTCTAACGTCCCTGTTAAAGAAGCAGGAAAAAATAGAATAATAAGAGATGGAAAAATGTCAAATTCACTTGGTCTACAACAAAGAGACCCTTTTATTTTATTGCTGTTCTTCATATTCAAGTTCACAGACCAGTCCTTCAACAATGAGAAAATGTTTAAATAAAAAAAGTTGTGTATAAAAATGTTTTGATTTGTGTACATTAATCTGAATAATAATGACTTTCTTTTATTTCCAATTCTACAAATGGAGGACAGAAGAAGCAGCCTACAGTGAAAGACTTGAAGAAATATAGGCAGTGTAAGTACCATTAATTAAGTGATTTTGCTGCTTGTGGCGTTTCCTCGAAGTATCTGGTTACCTCCAAATGGGACGACAGTCATGGATGTTGATAATGGCCCACGTCGCAGACTCGCGAGGACGGGCGGCCTCGGATGTTCGCTAGCGGCCTACGACAGCTACAGGCTTTCTGCCCATGCCTGTAGAAGGGGACTTTGAGATGTCATGCTGAAGTCTTCTGGAGATTATCTGGTTTCATTTTTGGGAAGCAGTCCACATAGAAAAATGATGCAGCCAAACTGAAGATACGCTCAATTGGTTCTTTCTAACGTCCCTGTTAAAGAAGCAGGAAAAAATAGAATAATAAGAGATGGAAAAATGTCAAATTCACTTGGTCTACAACAAAGAGACCCTTTTATTTTATTGCTGTTCTTCATATTCAAGTTCACAGACCAGTCCTTCAACAATGAGAAAATGTTTAAATAAAAAAAGTTGTGTATAAAAATGTTTTGATTTGTGTACATTAATCTGAATAATAATGACTTTCTTTTATTTCCAATTCTACAAATGGAGGACAGAAGAAGCAGCCTACAGTGAAAGACTTGAAGAAATATAGGCAGTGTAAGTACCATTAATTAAGTGATTTTGCTGCTTGTGGCGTTTCGTCGAAGTATCTGGTTACCTCCAAATGGGACGACAGTCATGGATGTTGATAATGGCCCACGTCGCAGACTCGCGAGGACGGGCGGCCTCGGATGTTCGCTAGCGGCCTACGACAGCTACAGGCTTTCTGCCCATGCCTGTAGAAGGGGACTTTGAGATGTCATGCTGAAGTTTTCTGGAGATTATCTGGTTTCATTTTTGGGAAGCAGTCCACATAGAAAAATGATGCAGCCAAACTAAAGATACGCTCAATTGGTTCTTTCTAACGTCCCTGTTAAAGAAGCAGGAAAAAATAGAATAATAAGAGATGGAAAAATGTCAAATTCACTTGGTCTACAACAAAGAGACCCTTTTATTTTATTGCTGTTCTTCATATTCAAGTTCACAGACCAGTCCTTCAACAATGAGAAAATGTTTAAATAAAAAAAGTTGTGTATAAAAATGTTTTGATTTGTGTACATTAATCTGAATAATAATGACTTTCTTTTATTTCCAATTCTACAAATGGAGGACAGAAGAAGCAGCCTACAGTGAAAGACTTGAAGAAATATAGGCAGTGTAAGTACCATTAATTAAGTGATTTTGCTGCTTGTGGCGTTTCCTCGAAGTATCTGGTTACCTCCAAATGGGACGACAGTCATGGATGTTGATAATGGCCCACGTCGCAGACTCGCGAGGACGGGCGGCCTCGGATGTTCGCTAGCGGCCTACGACAGCTACAGGCTTTCTGCCCATGCCTGTAGAAGGGGACTTTGAGATGTCATGCTGAAGTTTTCTGGAGATTATCTGGTTTCATTTTTGGGAAGCAGTCCACATAGAAAAATGATGCAGCCAAACTAAAGATACGCTCAATTGGTTCTTTCTAACGTCCCTGTTAAAGAAGCAGGAAAAAATAGAATAATAAGAGATGGAAAAATGTCAAATTCACTTGGTCTACAACAAAGAGACCCTTTTATTTTATTGCTGTTCTTCATATTCAAGTTCACAGACCAGTCCTTCAACAATGAGAAAATGTTTAAATAAAAAAAGTTGTGTATAAAAATGTTTTGATTTGTGTACATTAATCTGAATAATAATGACTTTCTTTTATTTCCAATTCTACAAATGGAGGACAGAAGAAGCAGCCTACAGTGAAAGACTTGAAGAAATATAGGCAGTGTAAGTACCATTAATTAAGTGATTTTGCTGCTTGTGGCGTTTCCTCGAAGTATCTGGTTACCTCCAAATGGGACGACAGTCATGGATGTTGATAATGGCCCACGTCGCAGACTCGCGAGGACGGGCGGCCTCGGATGTTCGCTAGCGGCCTACGACAGCTACAGGCTTTCTGCCCATGCCTGTAGAAGGGGACTTTGAGATGTCATGCTGAAGTTTTCTGGAGATTATCTGGTTTCATTTTTGGGAAGCAGTCCACATAGAAAAATGATGCAGCCAAACTAAAGATACGCTCAATTGGTTCTTTCTAACGTCCCTGTTAAAGAAGCAGGAAAAAATAGAATAATAAGAGATGGAAAAATGTCAAATTCACTTGGTCTACAACAAAGAGACCCTTTTATTTTATTGCTGTTCTTCATATTCAAGTTCACAGACCAGTCCTTCAACAATGAGAAAATGTTTAAATAAAAAAAGTTGTGTATAAAAATGTTTTGATTTGTGTACATTAATCTGAATAATAATGACTTTCTTTTATTTCCAATTCTACAAATGGAGGACAGAAGCAGCAGCCTACAGTGAAAGACTTGAAGAAATATAGGCAGTGTAAGTACCATTAATTAAGTGATTTTGCTGCTTGTGGCGTTTCCTCGAAGTATCTGGTTACCTCCAAATGGGACGATAGTCATGGATGTTGATAATGGCCCACGTCGCAGACTCGCGAGGACGGGCGGCCTCGGATGTTCGCTAGCGGCCTACGACAGCTACAGGCTTTCTGCCCATGCCTGTAGAATGGGACTTTGAGATGTCATGCTGAAGTTTTCTGGAGATTATCTGGTTTCATTTTTGGGAAGCAGTCCACATAGAAAAATGATGCAGCCAAACTAAAGATACGCTCAATTGGTTCTTTCTAACGTCCCTGTTAAAGAAGCAGGAAAAAATAGAATAATAAGAGATGGAAAAATGTCAAATTCACTTGGTCTACAACAAAGAGACCCTTTTATTTTATTGCTGTTCTTCATATTCAAGTTCACAGACCAGTCCTTCAACAATGAAAAAATGTTTAAATAAAAAAAGTTGTGTTTAAAGATGTTTTGATTTGTGTACATTAATCTGAATAATAATGACTTTCTTTTATTTGCAATTCTACAAATGGAGGACAGAAGAAGCAGCCTACAGTGAAAGACTTGAAGAAATATAGGCAGTGTAAGTACCATTAATTTAGTGATTTTGCTGCTTGTGGCGTTTCCTCGAAGTATCTGGTTACCTCCAAATGGGACGACAGTCATGGATGTTGATAATGGCCCACGTCGCAGACTCGCGAGGACGGGCGGCCTCGGATGTTCGCTAGCGGCCTACGACAGCTACAGGCTTTCTGCCCATGCCTGTAGAAGGGGACTTTGAGATGTCATGCTGAAGTTTTCTGGAGATTATCTGGTTTCATTTTTGGGAAGCAGTCCACATAGAAAAATGATGCAGCCAAACTAAAGATACGCTCAATTGGTTCTTTCTAACGTCCCTGTTAAAGAAGCAGGAAAAAATAGAATAATAAGAGATGGAAAAATGTCAAATTCACTTGGTCTACAACAAAGAGACCCTTTTATTTTATTGCTGTTCTTCATATTCAAGTTCACAGACCAGTCCTTCAACAATGAGAAAATGTTTAAATAAAAAAAGTTGTGTATAAAAATGTTTTGATTTGTGTACATTAATCTGAATAATAATGACTTTCTTTTATTTCCAATTCTACAAATGGAGGACAGAAGAAGCAGCCTACAGTGAAAGACTTGAAGAAATATAGGCAGTGTAAGTACCATTAATTAAGTGATTTTGCTGCTTGTGGCGTTTCGTCGAAGTATCTGGTTACCTCCAAATGGGACGACAGTCATGGATGTTGATAATGGCCCACGTCGCAGACTCGCGAGGACGGGCGGCCTCGGATGTTCGCTAGCGGCCTACGACAGCTACAGGCTTTCTGCCCATGCCTGTAGAAGGGGACTTTGAGATGTCATGCTGAAGTTTTCTGGAGATTATCTGGTTTCATTTTTGGGAAGCAGTCCACATAGAAAAATGATGCAGCCAAACTAAAGATACGCTCAATTGGTTCTTTCTAACGTCCCTGTTAAAGAAGCAGGAAAAAATAGAATAATAAGAGATGGAAAAATGTCAAATTCACTTAGTCTACAACAAAGAGACCCTTTTATTTTATTGCTGTTCTTCATATTCAAGTTCACAGACCAGTCCTTCAACAATGAGAAAATGTTAAAATAAAAAAAGTTGTGTATAAAAATGTTTTGATTTGTGTACATTAATCTGAATAATAATGACTTTCTTTTATTTCCAATTCTACAAATGGAGGACAGAAGAAGCAGCCTACAGTGAAAGACTTGAAGAAATATAGGCAGTGTAAGTACCATTAATTAAGTGATTTTGCTGCTTGTGGCGTTTCCTCGAAGTATCTGGTTACCTCCAAATGGGACGACAGTCATGGATGTTGATAATGGCCCACGTCGCAGACTCGCGAGGACGGGCGGCCTCGGATGTTCGCTAGCGGCCTACGACAGCTACAGGCTTTCTGCCCATGCCTGTAGAATGGGACTTTGAGATGTCATGCTGAAGTTTTCTGGAGATTATCTGGTTTCATTTTTGGGAAGCAGTCCACATAGAAAAATGATGCAGCCAAACTAAAGATACGCTCAATTGGTTCTTTCTAACGTCCCTGTTAAAGAAGCAGGAAAAAATAGAATAATAAGAGATGGAAAAATGTCAAATTCACTTGGTCTACAACAAAGAGACCCTTTTATTTTATTGCTGTTCTTCATATTCAAGTTCACAGACCAGTCCTTCAACAATGAGAAAATGTTTAAATAAAAAAAGTTGTGTATAAAAATGTTTTGATTTGTGTACATTAATCTGAATAATAATGACTTTCTTTTATTTGCAATTCTACAAATGGAGGACAGAAGAAGCAGCCTACAGTGAAAGACTTGAAGAAATATAGGCAGTGTAAGTACCATTAATTAAGTGATTTTGCTGCTTGTGGCGTTTCCTCGAAGTATCTGGTTACCTCCAAATGGGACGACAGTCATGGATGTTGATAATGGCCCACGTCGCAGACTCGCGAGGACGGGCGGCCTCGGATGTTCGCTAGCGGCCTACGACAGCTACAGGCTTTCTGCCCATGCCTGTAGAAGGGGACTTTGAGATGTCATGCTGAAGTTTTCTGGAGATTATCTGGTTTCATTTTTGGGAAGCAGTCCACATAGAAAAATGATGCAGCCAAACTAAAGATACGCTCAATTGGTTCTTTCTAACGTCCCTGTTAAAGAAGCAGGAAAAAATAGAATAATAAGAGATGGAAAAATGTCAAATTCACTTGGTCTACAACAAAGAGACCCTTTTATTTTATTGCTGTTCTTCATATTCAAGTTCACAGACCAGTCCTTCAACAATGAGAAAATGTTTAAATAAAAAAAGTTGTGTATAAAAATGTTTTGATTTGTGTACATTAATCTGAATAATAATGACTTTCTTTTATTTCCAATTCTACAAATGGAGGACAGAAGAAGCAGCCTACAGTGAAAGACTTGAAGAAATATAGGCAGTGTAAGTACCATTAATTAAGTGATTTTGCTGCTTGTGGCGTTTCCTCGAAGTATCTGGTTACCTCCAAATGGGACGATAGTCATGGATGTTGATAATGGCCCACGTCGCAGACTCGCGAGGACGGGCGGCCTCGGATGTTCGCTAGCGGCCTACGACAGCTACAGGCTTTCTGCCCATGCCTGTAGAATGGGACTTTGAGATGTCATGCTGAAGTTTTCTGGAGATTATCTGGTTTCATTTTTGGGAAGCAGTCCACATAGAAAAATGATGCAGCCAAACTAAAGATACGCTCAATTGGTTCTTTCTAACGTCCCTGTTAAAGAAGCAGGAAAAAATAGAATAATAAGAGATGGAAAAATGTCAAATTCACTTGGTCTACAACAAAGAGACCCTTTTATTTTATTGCTGTTCTTCATATTCAAGTTCACAGACCAGTCCTTCAACAATGAAAAAATGTTTAAATAAAAAAAGTTGTGTTTAAAAATGTTTTGATTTGTGTACATTAATCTGAATAATAATGACTTTCTTTTATTTGCAATTCTACAAATGGAGGACAGAAGAAGCAGCCTACAGTGAAAGACTTGAAGAAATATAGGCAGTGTAAGTACCATTAATTAAGTGATTTTGCTGCTTGTGGCGTTTCCTCGAAGTATCTGGTTACCTCCAAATGGGACGACAGTCATGGATGTTGATAATGGCCCACGTCGCAGACTCGCGAGGACGGGCGGCCTCGGATGTTCGCTAGCGGCCTACGACAGCTACAGGCTTTCTGCCCATGCCTGTAGAAGGGGACTTTGAGATGTCATGCTGAAGTTTTCTGGAGATTATCTGGTTTCATTTTTGGGAAGCAGTCCACATAGAAAAATGATGCAGCCAAACTAAAGATACGCTCAATTGGTTCTTTCTAACGTCCCTGTTAAAGAAGCAGGAAAAAATAGAATAATAAGAGATGGAAAAATGTCAAATTCACTTGGTCTACAACAAAGAGACCCTTTTATTTTATTGCTGTTCTTCATATTCAAGTTCACAGACCAGTCCTTCAACAATGAGAAAATGTTTAAATAAAAAAAGTTGTGTATAAAAATGTTTTGATTTGTGTACATTAATCTGAATAATAATGACTTTCTTTTATTTCCAATTCTACAAATGGAGGACAGAAGAAGCAGCCTACAGTGAAAGACTTGAAGAAATATAGGCAGTGTAAGTACCATTAATTAAGTGATTTTGCTGCTTGTGGCGTTTCCTCGAAGTATCTGGTTACCTCCAAATGGGACGACAGTCATGGATGTTGATAATGGCCCACGTCGCAGACTCGCGAGGACGGGCGGCCTCGGATGTTCGCTAGCGGCCTACGACAGCTACAGGCTTTCTGCCCATGCCTGTAGAAGGGGACTTTGAGATGTCATGCTGAAGTTTTCTGGAGATTATCTGGTTTCATTTTTGGGAAGCAGTCCACATAGAAAAATGATGCAGCCAAACTAAAGATACGCTCAATTGGTTCTTTCTAACGTCCCTGTTAAAGAAGCAGGAAAAAATAGAATAATAAGAGATGGAAAAATGTCAAATTCACTTGGTCTACAACAAAGAGACCCTTTTATTTTATTGCTGTTCTTCATATTCAAGTTCACAGACCAGTCCTTCAACAATGAGAAAATGTTTAAATAAAAAAAGTTGTGTATAAAAATGTTTTGATTTGTGTACATTAATCTGAATAATAATGACTTTCTTTTATTTCCAATTCTACAAATGGAGGACAGAAGAAGCAGCCTACAGTGAAAGACTTGAAGAAATATAGGCAGTGTAAGTACCATTAATTAAGTGATTTTGCTGCTTGTGGCGTTTCCTCGAAGTATCTGGTTACCTCCAAATGGGACGATAGTCATGGATTTTGATAATGGCCCACGTCGCAGACTCGCGAGGACGGGCGGCCTCGGATGTTCGCTAGCGGCCTACGACAGCTACAGGCTTTCTGCCCATGCCTGTAGAATGGGACTTTGAGATGTCATGCTGAAGTTTTCTGGAGATTATCTGGTTTCATTTTTGGGAATCAGTCCACATAGAAAAATGATGCAGCCAAACTAAAGATACGCTCAATTGGTTCTTTCTAACGTCCCTGTTAAAGAAGCAGGAAAAAATAGAATAATAAGAGATGGAAAAATGTCAAATTCACTTGGTCTACAACAAAGAGACCCTTTTATTTTATTGCTGTTCTTCATATTCAAGTTCACAGACCAGTCCTTCAACAATGAAAAAATGTTTAAATAAAAAAAGTTGTGTATAAAAATGTTTTGATTTGTGTACATTAATCTGAATAATAATGACTTTCTTTTATTTGCAATTCTACAAATGGAGGACAGAAGAAGCAGCCTACAGTGAAAGACTTGAAGAAATATAGGCAGTGTAAGTACCATTAATTAAGTGATTTTGCTGCTTGTGGCGTTTCCTCGAAGTATCTGGTTACCTCCAAATGGGACGACAGTCATGGATGTTGATAATGGCCCACGTCGCAGACTCGCGAGGACGGGCGGCCTCGGATGTTCGCTAGCGGCCTACGACAGCTACAGGCTTTCTGCCCATGCCTGTAGAAGGGGACTTTGAGATGTCATGCTGAAGTTTTCTGGAGATTATCTGGTTTCATTTTTGGGAAGCAGTCCACATAGAAAAATGATGCAGCCAAACTAAAGATACGCTCAATTGGTTCTTTCTAACGTCCCTGTTAAAGAAGCAGGAAAAAATAGAATAATAAGAGATGGAAAAATGTCAAATTCACTTGGTCTACAACAAAGAGACCCTTTTATTTTATTGCTGTTCTTCAAATTCAAGTTCACAGACCAGTCCTTCAACAATGAAAAAATGTTTAAATAAAAAAAGTTGTGTATAAAAATGTTTTGATTTGTGTACATTAATCTGAATAATAATGACTTTCTTTTATTTGCAATTCTACAAATGGAGGACAGAAGAAGCAGCCTACAGTGAAAGACTTGAAGAAATATAGGCAGTGTAAGTACCATTAATTAAGTGATTTTGCTGCTTGTGGCGTTTCCTCGAAGTATCTGGTTACCTCCAAATGGGACGACAGTCATGGATGTTGATAATGGCCCACGTCGCAGACTCGCGAGGACGGGCGGCCTCGGATGTTCGCTAGCGGCCTACGACAGCTACAGGCTTTCTGCCCATGCCTGTAGAAGGGGACTTTGAGATGTCATGCTGAAGTTTTCTGGAGATTATCTGGTTTCATTTTTGGGAAGCAGTCCACATAGAAAAATGATGCAGCCAAACTAAAGATACGCTCAATTGGTTCTTTCTAACGTCCCTGTTAAAGAAGCAGGAAAAAATAGAATAATAAGAGATGGAAAAATGTCAAATTCACTTGGTCTACAACAAAGAGACCCTTTTATTTTATTGCTGTTCTTCATATTCAAGTTCACAGACCAGTCCTTCAACAATGAGAAAATGTTTAAATAAAAAAAGTTGTGTATAAAAATGTTTTGATTTGTGTACATTAATCTGAATAATAATGACTTTCTTTTATTTCCAATTCTACAAATGGAGGACAGAAGAAGCAGCCTACAGTGAAAGACTTGAAGAAATATAGGCAGTGTAAGTACCATTAATTAAGTGATTTTGCTGCTTGTGGCGTTTCCTCGAAGTATCTGGTTACCTCCAAATGGGACGACAGTCATGGATGTTGATAATGGCCCACGTCGCAGACTCGCGAGGACGGGCGGCCTCGGATGTTCGCTAGCGGCCTACGACAGCTACAGGCTTTCTGCCCATGCCTGTAGAAGGGGACTTTGAGATGTCATGCTGAAGTTTTCTGGAGATTATCTGGTTTCATTTTTGGGAAGCAGTCCACATAGAAAAATGATGCAGCCAAACTAAAGATACGCTCAATTGGTTCTTTCTAACGTCCCTGTTAAAGAAGCAGGAAAAAATAGAATAATAAGAGATGGAAAATGTCAAATTCACTTGGTCTACAACAAAGAGACCCTTTTATTTTATTGCTGTTCTTCATATTCAAGTTCACAGACCAGTCCTTCAACAATGAGAAAATGTTTAAATAAAAAAAGTTGTGTATAAAAATGTTTTGATTTGTGTACATTAATCTGAATAATAATGACTTTCTTTTATTTCCAATTCTACAAATGGAGGACAGAAGAAGCAGCCTACAGTGAAAGACTTGAAGAAATATAGGCAGTGTAAGTACCATTAATTAAGTGATTTTGCTGCTTGTGGCGTTTCCTCGAAGTATCTGGTTACCTCCAAATGGGACGACAGTCATGGATGTTGATAATGGCCCACGTCGCAGACTCGCGAGGACGGGCGGCCTCGGATGTTCGCTAGCGGCCTACGACAGCTACAGGCTTTCTGCCCATGCCTGTAGAAGGGGACTTTGAGATGTCATGCTTAAGTTTTCTGGAGATTATCTGGTTTCATTTTTGGGAAGCAGTCCACATAGAAAAATGATGCAGCCAAACTAAAGATACGCTCAATTGGTTCTTTCTAACGTCCTTGTTAAAGAAGCAGGAAAAAATAGAATAATAAGAGATGGAAAATGTCAAATTCACTTGGTCTACAACAAAGAGACCCTTTTATTTTATTGCTGTTCTTCATATTCAAGTTCACAGACCAGTCCTTCAACAATGAGAAAATGTTTAAATAAAAAAAGTTGTGTATAAAAATGTTTTGATTTGTGTACATTAATCTGAATAATAATGACTTTCTTTTATTTCCAATTCTACAAATGGAGGACAGAAGAAGCAGCCTACAGTGAAAGACTTGAAGAAATATAGGCAGTGTAAGTACCATTAATTAAGTGATTTTGCTGCTTGTGGCGTTTCCTCGAAGTATCTGGTTACCTCCAAATGGGACGACAGTCATGGATGTTGATAATGGCCCACGTCGCAGACTCGCGAGGACAGGCGGCCTCGGATGTTCGCTAGCGGCCTACGACAGCTACAGGCTTTCTGCCCATGCCTGTAGAAGGGGACTTTGAGATGTCATGCTGAAGTTTTCTGGAGATTATCTGGTTTCATTTTTGGGAAGCAGTCCACATAGAAAAATGATGCAGCCAAACTAAAGATACGCTCAATTGGTTCTTTCTAACGTCCCTGTTAAAGAAGCAGGAAAAAATAGAATAATAAGAGATGGAAAATGTCAAATTCACTTGGTCTACAACAAAGAGACCCTTTTATTTTATTGCTGTTCTTCATATTCAAGTTCACAGATCAGTCCTTCAACAATGAGAAAATGTTTAAATAAAAAAAGTTGTGTATAAAAATGTTTTGATTTGTGTACATTAATCTGAATAATAATGACTTTCTTTTATTTCCAATTCTACAAATGGAGGACAGAAGAAGCAGCCTAGAGTGAAAGACTTGAAGAAATATAGGCAGTGTAAGTACCATTAATTAAGTGATTTTGCTGCTTGTGGCGTTTCCTCAAAGTATCTGGTTACCTCCAAATGGGACGACAGTCATGGATGTTGATAATGGCCCACGTCGCAGACTCGCGAGGACGGGCGGCCTCGGATGTTCGCTAGCGGCCTACGACAGCTACAGGCTTTCTGCCCATGCCTGTAGAAGGGGACTTTGAGATGTCATGCTGAAGTTTTCTGGAGATTATCTGGTTTCATTTTTGGGAAGCAGTCCACATAGAAAAATGATGCAGCCAAACTAAAGATACGCTCAATTGGTTCTTTCTAACGTCCCTGTTAAAGAAGCAGGAAAAAATAGAATAATAAGAGATGGAAAATGTCAAATTCACTTGGTCTACAACAAAGAGACCCTTTTATTTTATTGCTGTTTTTCATATTCAAGTTCACAGACCAGTCCTTCAAGAATGAGAAAATGTTTAAAGGGAAATTCCGCGATTTTTTACTTATCATCTAATTATGTTCATCTTAACATAAAAAACACATTTGCAAAGTTTTAAATTTATATTCCTTCTAATAACGGAGAAAATCAAGTATTTGTAACTTTTTTGGTTGAATTCTCGAGTGGGTCGTGACGTATTAGCCCGATTTATTGAATTCTGGGAAAAAATAAAATCTGTTTAACTCTTATAGCTTATCGACAATATACGTAATTAAAAGCGCACAGCTGACGAATGGTCGAAGTTATAAACCACAATATAAGAATGAACGAAAGTGAATATGCATATATATATACCGTTTTGTATTGATTGAATTAAATTCCTATAAAATTATCTCTAGTAAATGTTTTTGAATAAATTTAATTAATTATTGTTGAGATTTTTTTCATAAAATATTTATTGAACATTTTTACTGATATTGAACCCAAAATATTTCAGTTCTATTTACCGTTATTGTTTTGATAATCATTTCAATGCAACTAATGTGTGAGCAGAGTGTGTATATTATTTTGTAAAGGTCACTGTATATTTCTCGGCTTGAGGTCAATTCGTTTACCTTGTAGCTATTTAGCCGCAGGTGTGAGTTCAAGCGTACACAGGTATAAATGTTGTTATTTGGAAAGGATAAATAGAAAGGATTAGCAGGGGTGTGGAAATATTTGCTGTGGGCACTTGTCCCTGGACAAGTAAAACTGTAAATTTCACTTGTCCGGAAAAAAAGTTACTTGCCCTGATGGTCCCAAATAAATATAATTGAAGTATTTCATTGTTAGCTAATATATGATTTTTAGCACTGTTTTACATCACAAACAAATGAAATCCATTTGTTTATATGTGTAAAAATTTAGGAAAGTAGGTTAACATCTATGGGACAGAAACCTTAGAGCAAACCAACCAATGAAATGACATGTAAAGGACTTTTTGCAGCAGTTTTTGAATAAAATTTGTAGCCAGTAGGTAGATATAATTATATACTAGTTTAGAGGACATGTGCAATGAGTGAAGAGATGGAAATTAAATAATCATGGATAAACTATTGTTGGTGTTCTTAACTGACACACTTGTTTTTGGTTTTTTTTTATATAATTGTCTTAATGAGCAATTAAAGCGTCCCTTCTATTAACCGCTCTGATAACTCATTATTCTTTTTATCTTGCTTGCCCGCTGTTTCATAAAGTATTTATCAATCTGAGTCTCGATACAAAATCAAATAAAATGACACTTCCGGTACATGATGGATAAAACCTAATCTACGATCCCGGGTCAATGGATAAAACCAATGCAATGTTACGCGACTCGGGTTCACATACTTATTTTTATTTATTTTGCTAATTGATCTATTTCCGGTAATATGTGATATTATTGTCATGAACATTGGTGTTTTTACTCGCTGACCATTGGTTTCTTTTACATAAATTTAACATCTTTATACATTTTTAAATTAATTCTATATTTTTGTTGGATTTGAACTTGTCTTTGATATTTTTTTACTTGTCCACGGGCAACCCAGACAAAAATAATTACTTGTCCGGTTGTTCAAATGTACGAGTCGGGCGAGTCGGGCATAGCATTTCCACACCCCTGGGATTAGAGTATATGCTGTCATGATGTTAATACACTAAGATTAAATACACGATGAGAATAAAGATACAATAATTAAATTGTGTAAATTAATTGAAAATAAAATTCAGATTCGTAATTCCGAAAGTGTATAAAAATAAAAGGAAACAATTTTTGATTACTTTCTTAGCGGCAATTGGCGTAAAGATTCAAATATGAAGCAAAAAATAGTAGTTTTAATCTTTAATAAAAACTAAATGCAATATTACCCAATTTGATATACCATTGTACATCTGTTTGATATCATTGACTTTACCGGAATTTCTTAACTTGTATTCAAATCTGGCTGTGTTTAAATGCTAATAAAACTATTGCAATTTTAAAGTTTTTAATTGACAAAAAAATACAACATACAACATGCATAATTTTTTATTAGTTTCTTTTTAACATTTTATTCTTACATAATTAAATTCATTTGACAATCATTTACACGAACTTTTTGTGAAAAGAATACTAATTATCTAAGCTAAGGCATTATATCTTTTGAGGATTTTTGAGGATTTTTTTAAAAATTCTATGATAATAGTTGTGCAATGTTGAACATGATAGCCGTCATTAATCCAAATAAGTAATACAGTAGTTGTAATAAAAGTTATACTTTAGTCATGCATTACAGATATTGACGAATTTATGATAGTTCGTTCATACATGTTCATGAAACAATCATTATTAGTATACATGTAAGTTTCCTGACGTATAAGAGCCATTGAGGATGAGCTCCAGAGAAATCAGACTAGTTGCGTTTCGTTCGTTTGTTTGTTGGGAAAGGAGAGGAAATGCAACCGCTTGTACAGATAAACGACAGAATTACCATACAAGCATTTATAGTCAACACAATCAGAAAGAGTTCCCATCGTTAGACAGGGAATATGAAGGCTTCCAAGAATGAACAAGTGACATGTCTAACTCTGAACAGTTAGAGAACAGACTATCGACATCGAACGCTTGTTCTTGATATTTGAAACTGTATGCATATATATACGTATACGTTTATGATATAGTGATGAGTTCTGACAAAAACTAAATTCCTTCATGGTTATATCTTGCCATACGTTTATATTGGTTTGTAAGGTGATTACTCAAAATCGTTATTTGAAAATCCTGTTTGTGAGATGTAGATTCATTTCAATACAGAAATTTCGTCTATATATTTCACAAGTGTATAACACGGAGAAGCTCTGAAGGTTCATTACTCCCATTTTGTTTGGGTGTGAACCATCGATGTTTACAGCAATATCAAGGAATAAGGTGATGATGGTAGAAAGAACTATGGGCGTCATGTGGCAAATATTACATGCATATCGGACAATGAGTTGTCAATCTGTATGAAAAGTTTTCCAATACAACCATATTATTGAGAAGGAATGTTTACATGCTATACTCTCATACTAGTATTACAGGGTTCTTGTGGCGTTCACCTTAGACACACATCGTTTTAACGATGTTTAAAAAAAGACAGAACCAATTTAATGTCATATTTCCCTATTTTTTAAATATAACTAAAATTCTTTTATCTGACAAGAATATCCCTATTTAGCGAACAAGTAATTTATTCTTTTTTCGGTTATTGAATACCAAGAAAGAAAATAAATCCCGAAATTAATTTGAAACTTTGATACTCAAAAGTTTCCCAGCAAAATATTCACATCCCCTGGGGATAATTAGTGTTCGTCCAGTGGCATATATAACAATTGTGATGACAAATTCCTTCCTTTGTTTGAGAACAATCTTATTGAAATATAAATCTGTGATTTTCCTAGGTCCACAGCTTCAATGAACCAAAGCAAAAGTTATACATCGACCTGTATTTAAATCAAATTGGTTCTCTTCTTCTTTTGGTATACAACTGTAGTCTATCGACATTCGATGATTACATACTGTTGGCATACGTTGGCTAGTCTATTTACAACACTTTTACCCCTATTTATTCAAAATATATGTTTTTTTTCTTATGTTCAATGTATACACGTATATATTTTAAATTGCGCTATAGTTCCGTAACTTTATATCCAGTCGTATAAACGAATCGTCGGCAAGTGCGTACATTTTTTTAAATCAATATTTCTGGTCTGTTCCAATCTGTCCTTCACTATTGACAATGACTATATATTACATTTTCCCAAATTCACCCTTGGAAAAAATATTTAAATAGATTTTAATTTCATCAAATCTTATTTTTTGGGTATTATTTATATATTATGAATTATATTCTTTACACCAGAAATGTTATTTATAAACAAGCGTATGAGTTTAGTAATGACAAGTAAGACAGAGTTGTATATTATACATCTGATAGTTCAAAATGGAAAGTTATAAGTTATAAGTTATCAGCCGTGTACACTGATCAATACCTGCAGAAGTGAAACGATGCATGAACTTGCAAGCCCGACAGGAAATCGCTTGAATACCTGGACGTGTCACCTCACACCCCTCACAATACCTTTGGAAGTAATACCTTTAGCCATGTTGGTGATCAGATAAGGGAAGATCAAAATATATTTGAAAAAAGTTTATTACTTTAAAGAATTATGAACAAATTAGATTTTCGAAAACAATTTTCACGGAACACTTATTTATGATTTCAACTTTGACTTTTCACCTAATTCCAATATCAACAGTTTAAAAACAACAGACCATGGTAATTTAAAAAAAGTAAGAATATTTTCCGTATCAAGTTAGTTAGTCGTATCAAACAACCGTACGATTGACAAGATATCGACACGCAATTACGACTACATCGGTTACTGTAGTTTTGTTTCTTTGTGGTTTATAGACATATCGTTTTTATTCATCAGGAAAGAAGACAAGATGGCGGATCTCGGAGAATTGATACTCTAAATTTAAAATCGATGGTGATCGCTTATCTAGCGGAATAAAACTTTAATATCTATGAATTTGAACATTTTTATACAGAATGAACATAATATCAATTTTTGATTTTTTTGCGAAGTTTCCCTTTAAATAAAAAAAGTTGTGTATAAAAATGTTTTGATTTGTGTACATTAATCTGAATAATAATGACTTTCTTTTATTTCCAATTCTACAAATGGAGGACAGAAGAAGCAGCCTACAGTGAAAGACTTGAAGAAATATAGGCAGTGTAAGTACCATTAATTAAGTGATTTTGCTGCTGGTGGCGTTTCCTCGAAGTATCTGGTTACCTCCAAATGGGACGACAGTCATGGATGTTGATAATGGCCCACGTCGCAGACTCGCGAGGACGGGCGGCCTCGGATGTTCGCTAGCGGCCTACGACAGCTACAGGCTTTCTGCCCATGCCTGTAGAAGGGGACTTTGAGATGTCATGCTGAAGTTTTCTGGAGATTATCTGGTTTCATTTTTGGGAAGCAGTCCACATAGAAAAATGATGCAGCCAAACTAAAGATACGCTCAATTGGTTCTTTCTAACGTCCCTGTTAAAGAAGCAGGAAAAAATAGAATAATAAGAGATGGAAAATGTCAAATTCACTTGGTCTACAACAAAGAGACCCTTTTATTTTATTGCTGTTCTTCATATTCAAGTTCACAGACCAGTCCTTCAACAATGAGAAAATGTTTAAATAAAAAAAGTTGTGTATAAAAATGTTTTGATTTGTGTACATTAATCTGAATAATAATGACTTTCTTTTATTTCCAATTCTACAAATGGAGGACAGAAGAAGCAGCCTACAGTGAAAGACTTGAAGAAATATAGGCAGTGTAAGTACCATTAATTAAGTGATTTTGCTGCTTGTGGCGTTTCCTCGAAGTATCTGGTTACCTCCAAATGGGACGACAGTCATGGATGTTGATAATGGCCCACGTCGCAGACTCGCGAGGACGGGCGGCCTCGGATGTTCGCTAGCGGCCTACGACAGCTACAGGCTTTCTGCCCATGCCTGTAGAAGGGGACTTTGAGATGTCATGCTGAAGTCTTCTGGAGATTATCTGGTTTCATTTTTGGGAAGCAGTCCACATAGAAAAATGATGCAGCCAAACTGAAGATACGCTCAATTGGTTCTTTCTAACGTCCCTGTTAAAGAAGCAGGAAAAAATAGAATAATAAGAGATGGAAAATGTCAAATTCACTTGGTCTACAACAAAGAGACCCTTTTATTTTATTGCTGTTCTTCATATTCAAGTTCACAGACCAGTCCTTCAACAATGAGAAAATGTTTAAATAAAAAAAGTTGTGTATAAAAATGTTTTGATTTGTGTACATTAATCTGAATAATAATGACTTTCTTTTATTTCCAATTCTACAAATGGAGGACAGAAGAAGCAGCCTACAGTGAAAGACTTGAAGAAATATAGGCAGTGTAAGTACCATTAATTAAGTGATTTTGCTGCTTGTGGCGTTTCCTCGAAGTATCTGGTTACCTCCAAATGGGAAGACAGTCATGGATGTTGATAATGGCCCACGTCGCAGACTCGCGAGGACAGGCGGCCTCGGATGTTCGCTAGCGGCCTACGACAGCTACAGGCTTTCTGCCCATGCCTGTAGAAGGGGACTTTGAGATGTCATGCTGAAGTTTTCTGGAGATTATCTGGTTTCATTTTTGGGAAGCAGTCCACATAGAAAAATGATGCAGCCAAACTAAAGATACGCTCAATTGGTTCTTTCTAACGTCCCTGTTAAAGAAGCAGGAAAAAATAGAATAATAAGAGATGGAAAATGTCAAATTCACTTGGTCTACAACAAAGAGACCCTTTTATTTTATTGCTGTTCTTCATATTCAAGTTCACAGACCAGTCCTTCAACAATGAGAAAATGTTTAAATAAAAAAAGTTGTGTATAAAAATGTTTTGATTTGTGTACATTAATCTGAATAATAATGACTTTCTTTTATTTCCAATTCTACAAATGGAGGACAGAAGAAGCAGCCTACAGTGAAAGACTTGAAGAAATATAGGCAGTGTAAGTACCATTAATTAAGTGATTTTGCTGCTTGTGGCGTTTCCTCGAAGTATCTGGTTACCTCCAAATGGGACGACAGTCATGGATGTTGATAATGGCCCACATCGCAGACTCGTGAGGACGGGCGGCCTCGGATGTTCGCTAGCGGCCTACGACAGCTACAGGCTTTCTGCCCATGCCTGTAGAAGGGGACTTTGAGATGTCATGCTGAAGTTTTCTGGAGATTATCTGGTTTCATTTTTGGGAAGCAGTCCACATAGAAAAATGATGCAGCCAAACTAAAGATACGCTCAATTGGTTCTTTCTAACGTCCCTGTTAAAGAAGCAGGAAAAAATAGAATAATAAGAGATGGAAAATGTCAAATTCACTTGGTCTACAACAAAGAGACCCTTTTATTTTATTGCTGTTCTTCATATTCAAGTTCACAGACCAGTCCTTCAACAATGAGAAAATGTTTAAATAAAAAAAGTTGTGTATAAAAATGTTTTGATTTGTGTACATTAATCTGAATAATAATGACTTTCTTTTATTTCCAATTCTACAAATGGAGGACAGAAGCAGCCTACAGTGAAAGACTTGAAGAAATATAGGCAGTGTAAGTACCATTAATTAAGTGATTTTGCTGCTTGTGGCGTTTCCTCGAAGTATCTGGTTACCTCCAAATGGGACGACAGTCATGGATGTCGATAATGGCCCACGTCGCAGACTCGCGAGGACGGGCGGCCTCGGATGTTCGCTAGCGGCCTACGACAGCTACAGGCTTTCTTCCCATGCCTGTAGAAGGGGACTTTGAGATGTCATGCTGAAGTTTTCTGGAGATTATCTGGTTTCATTTTTGGGAAGCAGTCCACATAGAAAAATGATGCAGCCAAACTAAAGATACGCTCAATTGGTTCTTTCTAACGTCCTTGTTAAAGAAGCAGGAAAAAATAGAATAATAAGAGATGGAAAATGTCAAATTCACTTGGTCTACAACAAAGAGACCCTTTTATTTTATTGCTGTTCTTCATATTCAAGTTCACAGACCAGTCCTTCAACAATGAGAAAATGTTTAAATAAAAAAAAATTGTGTATAAAAATCTTTTGATTTGTGTACATTAATCTGAATAACAATGACTTTCTTTTATTTCCAATTCTTAAAATGGAGGACAAAAGAGGCAGCTAAAGACTTGGAAGAAATATAGGCAATGCAAGTAAACTGATTTAATAGATATGTTATTTTGGCTTGATAAGTTAGGTAAGTGAAAACGGGTTTTCAAAAGGATGACATATTTGCAGTGTGTTATTTCAAATTTAAAATCAATATAGAGCTATTTTTGATGATTGAGATTTAGCTTGCTCCTTAGTGTTATGTAGGCGTCAGACCACCTATTACTCCTTCATATTTAGAACGTATGTAAAAGTAGGCCTACTCTTACACAAAATAGTGCTTTTAATGTCATTGTTGTTTACTAAATTTAACCAACAAATTTGAAGAAATGAAACTATTGGTGAAAGAGAAATATATTTCAACCCTTTTGAGGCAAAATTCACTTGTCTATCAGTTTGCATTAAAAATTCAAGCTGAATGCGCTCCATAGTATACTAATTTAAGATTTCCAGAAAACCTCTGTTTCGAGGATCAGATGTACCACCTTAATAGTAGAATTTTGTAACAGAATATTAATCTTGATTTGAAAACAATTTGCTATTGACAAAACAAATATCAAATGATCATTTCAGAAATACATAATGTGCTTCAAGTGCTAAGTCTTTACTAACAATTAACAATTAACATAGTTGTTTTCTGAGCTAGTTCTGATTGGTCAGGTTTTATTGTCTGTTTCTTGCTTTTGTTCTATGGATAGTTCAGTGGTATCTTGTTTTTCAGGATATGGTGTGTGTTATCCAGAGGGATCTTTTTATATAATTTTGAAATGATATACATTTGATATTTGATAGTAATTGAGATTGAAAAGACCAAATATTATAGTGCATTAAGGTGGTACCTAAACTGGTCTGTTGTTCAATCTATAGCTTCACACCGAAGGAACAGGTTGGAGCTATTGTCACCTTGTCATTAATTGGACAAGTCCTACAAATTCAATGATTTGCTAATAAAATTGGCCAATTAAAGTCATTTGAAATTGGCGTCAAGTGTTAATACTGCCATGCCGCAAAATAAACAAGTATCTGTTAATTAACTCCATGGTGGTAGCGTAGATAAATGCCCAGCGAGCGTGTTAACATGTTCTTGAAAAACTGAGCCGTTTAATCTTTCATTCCCTTAAGAACTAAGTAGGGTTATAAATGTGTTTATTTCTGTTTGATTTTCTATCAGTATAATATATAATCAAACATAGCACATGATGTTCTAGTCTCGTCAAATTGTTAAATCCCGTGGTCAGAATTATGACAACGGGATTTAGGCCATACCTGTTGTCAGTGTAGCGATAAGTGAACACAACAGGGGTCCAGTTTAGGTGGTACCTAATGCTACAGGGAAATAACTCTGTGAAATCAGCTAAACGTTTTAATGACGTTGTTTTGTTAAGGGAATATTAAGCCTCTCAATGATCAAAATTTGTATGTCAAACTGCTATATATATAACCAGTGTAATTTTTCTGATAAAAAGGTTGGTTCAAATTTTTTTGAAATTTTTATATTTTTGTCAAAGGGTCAAAGTGAATACTTTGTCAAAACTTTATGAAAATTCAACAAGCCAAATTGATTTTAGTGAAGGTGTTGGGTAACACCACCTTAAGCTTTTAATTTTGTTTATAATTTTCAAAATAAAGTTAAAAAACATTTTGAATCAAAATCTATTTAACATTGTGTATGTTGAAAATGTTACAAACCAATCATTAAAATTTCTCCAATATCCAAGCTTAAGGCTGGTAATCATCTTATTTATTTAAAAAAAAAAGGGGCAATGTCACTTAAGTCCTTTCTTTTTATGTTTGAATTAATTATTTTGAAGGAAATTCATATTTAACGTCAAACCTTTTTGGTTGGTTAATGGTTTTTTTTTATAGGCTAGTCATAGAATTTTAAAAAGAGTCTACTCTTAAATTAACTTCAAATCCAAAGTTTAAAGTGAACTATTTCATTTTTACTTTCAATTAGGGGAGAGGAATGGAGGGACATGTTCTCCATTTATTTGTTTAATATTTAGCATTTCTATGTTTTAAGGAGATAACTTACTCATCATCAAAATAAGTTAACCACAACAATTAGGAAATTTGTTAAATTACCATACAAACCATCGTTGGTTTTCTCGTTTGAATGGTTTTACAATAGTAATTTTTTAGGCCCTTTATAGCTTGTTGTTCGGTGTTCAGTGTTGAAGGCCGTACCTTGACCTATAATGGTTTACTTTTATAAATTGTTATTTGGATGAAGAGTTGTCTCATTGGCACGTCTACCACATCTTCCTATACCCATCATAAGTTTGTTGATATTCAAAAGAAGAAATTTGTTAGTTTTGAATACATTTTGTACTTTGGTCTTTTAAAGAAAGCATATTTTTCTCAGAGCATAAACTATTTCCTCCTTGGAATCTTTATTTAAGTCATTTTAAAATTATTGCAAAATATTTTGTACTGTGGTTTTTTGATTTATGATTGATGTATTTGACTTTAATTTCAATTTTATTGACACTGTCTCTATATTTGTAGAAGACACAATCTTTTTATGGCTATACCATGAGTATGTAGCACTATTTCATATCTAAGTGCAGTATTTATCAATCAATGTTAGTAGGACAGAAAAGAAGAGGTATTGTATACAACTATTCTTTCAAATTTAAGAATGGTAGATGATTTATTTTAAACGATTAAATTTTCCTGTGGGTCCTCCATGGCAAAGTGGTTACTACTGTAATCACTAGCTACTTAACATTGATGTTTTGAGTTCGAACCTGCTCTTGTGGGTGCAAGGTAAATAGACTCCAATCTTAATTGACTTAATTGACGGTTGCCAGTTTCATTATCAAAGGTCAGTAGTTTTCTCCTGGCACTCCGGCTGCCTCCACCAATAAAAACTGGTCACCACGAAATATCCCAAAAGTGGTGTAAAAACATCAACAATCAATCACTCAATGTTTCTGTGCATTTGTTTGTCTAGTTTTGAAACATTTAGAAAGACAATTGACAAAATTAATTGATTTCATATCGCCCACATGTTACTATTAAGTAAATGTATCATACAAAAGCCTATCATAACTGGTGATGTGTTTTGGTTGTTGTGGTATTGAGTCCTAGCAAATTTCATAGCAGGTTGAATTTTAGAACCCCTTTACATAGAATTGTCAATATTTTGAGTTACAGCTGTTTGATATTATTTCTCCTAAGGCCAATTAAAATTAATTGATAAATTTTAATCCCAACCCGCCCTTCTGAAATTGTCCTGCCCTGATTTTTTTTATTTTGAAAAACTTACAATTTCCGGATTTTGTTCATTTCCCTTACCGGTAACTGTCAATAATTTTGTTTCATTCAGAACATCGTTTCATTTGGTCCAACATCAGCCGACCTTTATCCACCTACATTTCATTTTGGTTTTTGTATTTCTTCGAGAAATCTAACTTAAATGATTAAGACAACATATTCTGTGCTCTAACACGACAACCTCATCTACCAAGAATTGAGATTGATTACGAGAAGGGCATGAAATATTCTGATTACGAGTAAAAGGCTAAATTTGCATTTTGCATCAGCACCAATCCTAATATTTTCAACACTGTTTGAGTTTTTATTTTATTATGTATCTCTGTTGCATACCAATGCATTTGCTTCATTTTCTGGGGACTACAAACCATCGCTTAGAAAGCAGCCTTCTAGATGATAATTTTTAAGAGTTACGAAGAAATGGTGGTTTACAACCAATTTTTTGCAAAGTTTCAAAATATTAGATATGTTTTAACCCACATCTGGTACTTTATACGTAATATTATAATTTAATCCAATAAATCATCATGATTGGAAAAAAGAAATAATAGCGAAGAAAGAAATAAACATTTTTATGACATTTCAGTTATTTAAATGGACAGTGGATTTTGATATCATAAAAACCAATGTTGAAAATCACTTCAAAACAGCTTGAAATCAATATCAGCTCTAAGAAAGATTGTTAGAGAGATCTTCAACCAAGTCTGATCAGGCTTAACCATGAACTAAATCAGGCAAGTTTATTTAAGCCATACAATTTTTATAGATTTTATAGAAATGAAAATGTACATGAAAGAACACAAAACATCAAACAATATATTTATTTGAATGTGTTTCATTCATATCTCCAAAAACGAGTGGATTATATAGCGAATCACTGAAGCATAACTGAAGTGCTCTCCCTTTTTTTGAAGTTCAATCAGTGGGCCCACCTTATAAAAAGTACTGGATCTCCCACTGAGTAAACATGTTTGTGAATGCTCAACAATGCACTTACTTGGGACAATAAGAATAAACTGAAAAAATATGGTTCTTTTGGCTATACACACTAGATTTGTACGAGGGCACATAAATAACAACTAATATAGAAAGTAGACACAAATAAATAAATCATGTTTTTTTTAACTGAAGTATTATTAATATTCACAGACAATTGATTTTCATGGGGTGGAGCCATGGATTTTATATGAAGCTAGATTTTTAAGCAAGACAAAATTTTGTGTTTTACATCATTCATATCATATTTGCCAAAAATAAATCCAGAATATTTTTTTTGTAACTGCAGGTCGAAATATGTAGGTCAGATTATTTGTTTAAACATTACAGATTAGCTTTTGGTTTGTCCATAAGGATTGAGACTGGTAATAGCAATTGAATCAGACTTTTAAAGTAAGTTTTGATCATTACATAGATTTTCTGAATTTCTAAACTAAAATAATGTAACATGTGAATTTGCGTGAGGTATAATGTTTTTGACCTGTCTGTCCTGTCCATCAACCTGTTTCTTGTCATTACAACATAATTTTATAAAACAAGGTAGTACATACACAATACTATGTAGTTGTGCATGTTAACAAGAAATTATGATATTTTTTTTTTCTTATAGGAGTTATGTTATGCCCCTCTGAACTTAAATTAAGGCCTATACTGCTGTAACAGTTTCACTACAAGTCCTCTGAAACTGCACAACAGAATTTCATTCTTTCTTTGAAGTTAATGAGGACAGTAAATCGCATATCCACAAGATGATCAGTTGACTTTTTTCTATCAATACAAGCACAATAGATTTCTTTAACAAGTATTTGTTATTAGTAGACTGTTTTGTGTGGATTGACCTGTAAAAGAAATATTTCATACAAGTATATTGCTTTTATTATTTGTTTATAGGCTGATGTGAGGACTGATTTCATGGTGTTGGAAGTACAGAACTGGCGATACTGCTTACATATTGGTAGATATACCCAAATTTTATCTCCCACGTAACATAATATCTCAGACAAGTTCTAAAATGGTGGACGATCAACTTTTTTAAACAGAGTTGTGCCCTATGGAAATATAAAATAAGTGCAACAAGTGGGACATTGGAACTATATTCCTTAATTTTAATCTAAAAGTGTTTGGTGTCAATTTTAATAACCGTTCAGGTATCATAAAGATTGAATTACATGGAGATATTCAGCTTTAGAGGAAAGGGGTACATAATTGTCCAAGATAGTAAAGATACTGTCAAGCTTTGAAACGAATTGTTTTTGACTTTTTTTCTATTCATCAATATAAAAACTAAATATCCACCTAATGTCTTTAGTAATTATGAACCACAAACTTAAATGTTCAAAGTATAATTTTCTATTAACCAACTTTCTATCAAATATCCACAGAATTCAAAGTTTTCCTCAATCGCAATGAAAATCATTTAATCCACTGTAGATTTATGAAGAGTTTTTTAAATAACTGATTCAACTTTGTATTACAGGTTAGCATCACAGCTTTTCCTTTTGGATACTGTCTGGAGTAGAGTTTGGATCTTTTTGAGGTGAGAAAATATTTATTTGTCCACATACAAGAGGATGGTAATGGGGATACCTTTATAACCAATTATGGTAAAAATTATTAATTAATGACGTTTACTGTAAACAAAAATTGGAACATGCAATGAAATGTAAAGTTTTAGATGATGAAAAATTAAACAAATTTTGGCGAAACTAGTTATTTTTTTTTCCCAAAAAATAACGATAACGATCATTATTTGATGCTAACAGTAGCCAATAATGACTGCTTGAAGCCTGATGGTAAAGGGCATTACTACCCTCATACAAATTTTATTAATTGATATAATCTTATGGACAGTTTAAATTTCTATAAATCTTTATTATTTGCAATTATATTTCATCTTTATATTTTCTACTGCAGTCTTTATAGATGTAAGTCAGATGTTTTAATGTTCAGAAGGTTTATAGTTCTTTTTAACTTCTTTCTCTTATACCATTTTTAAAAGAAAAATTACCACTCAAATATTTAAAGATTCTTTAAACATTACCTAATTCATATACTTTGACATTACTTGAAATTACTAAGGATTATCAGGAAATGAAATATCATTTTATTTCTTTTACAGGTGCCCTTGTGTGGTCAATCCAATGGACAATAACAATCATGCAGACCAGATATATATTGCTTTTTTGTTTAATAAAATCTTTAAATGATAATTCTGAAAGTCAAATGATTTATTTTTTTATGCTGTTACTTTTTCCATTGACTGTAAATTAACAAATTTTTATTTTTAATGCTATTATTCGTTTGGCTCAAATGTAGTATACAGATATTTAGTTCTGGCTTTTGATATATGTATTCCTATGCAAATAAAAACTTGTATTACAGTTATAGTTTATAATGATACTTATCATTTTATAATTATTATTTGATGAAATGAAAAATTATAATTGTAATGGTTGACAATTTGATAGAATAAAATAGTTTTTTATGGTTGACTGGTAGACAGATTGAAAGGTTGACAAGTCAACAGATGACTTATTAATATTAAGGAAACTTGCTTGTCATGTTTTGGAACTTTAGTAAGATTTTCAAAATCCTCTGTTTTTATCCATTTGAATGCCTTAACAAATTTTGCCCAGTGACCCCCATTTTTCTTTTTATAATTTTTTTACATGTATAATGATAAGCTATCTGTTAAAGTCTTATAAAAATTTTTATTTTTTAATAGTTTTTGAGGACTTAAACTTGTCAATGATAAAGCTATGAAAAGTCAAGAGAGAACATTTTCCAGTCAAAATTTTTAAAATATATCAAAACGAGCATGGTGACCTATGTTTTTTTTTTGCTCTTTGGATTCCTTTATTATTCCCATATCAATATAAGCTAGTCTTTTGAAACAGAGAAGCGAGTTCCCTTAAAATAATCCTTTCTTTTTTATCTCACTAAGTAACAAAATATAGGGCACTTAATTACACATTAATAAAGTATTTCCTCAACCCTTAAACTCACTATCATCCTTTACTTTAACCCTAACCCTCATCCTTGATCTAACCCTTAAGGAAGTTTGCTGCTCAGTTTTAAAATAAATAACTCTCCATAAAACTAGTATATATTGATAGGGGATTAATTGAGGAATCAAAAAAGCAATATAGGGGTCAATGTGCTTGTTTTCAAGATATTAGCCATTGGAGTTTTGGCGAGAAAATGTTCTCTCTTGATTTTTCATAGCTTTATCATTGACCAGTTAAAGTTCTCAATTACTATTTAAAAATAGATAAGATTTTATAAGACATTTACAAATGGCTTATAATTATATATACATGTGATAGATTTATAAAAAGAAAAATGAGTTCCATGGGCAAAATTTTTTAATGGATAAAACCAGAGTATTTTGAAAATCTGACAAAAATTCCAAAACATGACAAGCAAACATCCTTATTAATCATAATCCTTACACTAGCTGCCCTAACCCATAGATGTAATACCCATGCATAGATGCATAGATGCATGGGTATTAACTCTATGCCTAACCCTAACCTTACCACTAACCCTTGAAACTTGTTGACCTATGTAGGTAAACAATTATTTGTAAAAGTTAATTTGTCGACCTGTCGACCAACAATTTTGTTAATGTTAAGTTGTTGTGAATGTAGACAATATTTTAAAAGTAAACTTATTGTCGTCCTGTGAATTTAAACATTTTTTTCAAGATTCTACTGTCAACTTGACGACTGTATTACATACCATTTAACAAAAGAAGATAGTCAGCAAGGAACTACATGTCTGTATACTCCAGTTTATCCATTTATTTTCCAAGGATTGAAAATTCACAGATTTTTGATATATTTTTTTTTAAATCAAAATTGCTACACCAGTATAGATTTCACAAAAATAAAATTATATTGTAAATTTCAATAGCATGATTTATTTTGAACATGTCCTTAAATAACAACAATTATTTATTCTTTTTGTCCAATGTTTGACATTACCAAGCAATAAATACTTCGAAATTTGGGTTGAATTTACAGTGTAAATATGTTTTCATTATTTATATATCCATGATACTATAATTGTACATTTTATGTTGCTTTATAATAAACAAAATTGTATAATAATTTTTATTTGAGAAATACCTATTTTACAAATCATCCTTGAGACTTTCATCAGTTTACAGAAGTCCTTATCAGTTTTGCATGTTGGCACAATGGAACAGGATATGTCCGTTGAAGGTTACTAAGTTTGATATGATTGGCTTTATTTTGAAATAAAATGTTCCACAGCATGGTACATCATGACCAGTTCGAGCAAATATGGACACAGCATTTAAGATTGATACAGGTCGAATTTGGATTGTTATTTAAGGAATGACTGTAATATTTTTTCTGTCTATAAAGAAATAACATAAAAAATTTGGTGCACACTGAATAACGAGCATAGCGGGTTATTTAACAGTGTGCACCACATTTTTTATGTTATTTCGAATAGACAGAAAAAATATTAGTCATTTCTTATAATTTAATTCTAAATTCCATGACTGAATTATGTCTATGGGCTCATAACAAAATAACGTCAGCCAATCAGAAGACGCGTTACATCCAAAATTATTAAATATTAGACACAGAATAGGTTGCTGACACACAATGAATGTGGTCTATGAACTTATGAATTTAGAATTTGTGATTTACTTACTGATTTTAAGAAGATGTGGTATGATGCTAATGAGACAACGCTCCACAAGAGACCAAATGACAGAAATTAACAGCTATAGGTAACTGTACAGCCTTCAACAACGAGCAAAGCCCAAACTGCTCTTCAGCTATAAAAGGCAGCGAAATGACAAATGTAAAACAATTCAAACGAGGAAAACTAACGGCCTAATTAATGTAGAAAAAATAAAAGAAAAACAAATATGTAACACAGTAACAAACGACAACCACTGAATTACAGACTCCTGACTGAGGACAGGCACATGCATAGAGAAGTAACAAAATGTGGGTGGGGTTAAACATGTTACTGAGATCCCAACCCTCCCCTAACCTGGGACTGTGGTGTAACAGAACAACATAAGAAAGAATTATAAAAAGTTGAAAAGGGGCTCAACTTATTAGATGGATACAAATAAAAATACATCTTACAAAAACAAAGTGGACGTGAACGGGTACTTGTTCATCCCAATAACAAAAAGACACTTAAGTACAGATCTGAGAGTACTCCAGTTACTGATAGCTAGTTCAAAGCCCAAAACAACTAATCAAATAATCATGAAACTAAGACTAAACTATCAATCAGTGCGCATCCAACATCCAATGGATTTAGTATAAACAGTCCGAAAAAAAAACGTGACCTTGTGCAATGCCAAGATACAGGAAAAACGAAAAAATATCAAGATAATGGTCAGTGTTGTTGAATTCATCAATCAAATGCAATTTAGACGGGTCTCTACTGAGTTTGGTTATAAACTTTGTTTCATAACAGTACAAAAAACAAGTTTAAAGGGGTGCAATAAGTGCCCATAGGAATACCTACATCTGTGACAAATTTTGTTACAGAAACGTACATAAATATTATCAAGGAGAAAATTAACAGCTTCAATCATCTCATCACACTTTATGTAAGTATATCTAGCATATATACCTTTCTCATTAATAATTATGATACAAATATTTTTCCGTTAGACCCATTCTATATGGTTCAATATCCAAAATTTGGATGCATGGTTAGGTTGTGAAGCATATCGAGGAACCATGCCGGTGAATTATATTTTTTTATGAAATTGGACCACTTGGACTTCAATGTGAACTAAATAAAAGCGGGCCTAAAATTCTAAATCTACATAAATTGTTAGATTCAGCTTATAAAAAAACTCTGCATATCCAATCCTTGTTGACACCAAACAAAGGATAATTTTGAATCCTGATGGAGACCAGTTTGAAAACGGGGTAAACAAACTATAAATCCAAATAAATGGTGTCCCACAACCCCAGTTATACAATTGTTGGTGCAATCAAACAGTTCGGGGGGGATCCAGTCAATTTTTGACCATTTGGATATCAATGTGAACTGATTTGAAAACCGTACCAAAGAATTCCAGACTTTGAATTAAACCCCATTGAGATTGTTAAACAAAACTACTTAAGTTGTGTATTCAGAAATTTCTGCAGGCATTTATTATTGAGATTTATAAACTTAAGGTTTATGTACCCTTCTGTAGCCATTTTTGTACGAATTTTTCAAACTCTAATTTTATCAAAACTAAAGATATAATAAGTAATAGAGATAGGCCATTTAGTACATGTTCCAAGGGGAAACTTGATGCAAAGCATTATTTTTTACTGTTTCATTGCATTTGATAGAAAAAGAGGACTTTGTGGCAAATAAATCAAGATTTTTATAGAAAATCCACAGCCTTTAATACAGAGAATTTTGTTATGAAATTTGAAACATAAATTACTCACTTGATTTTCTATGATGTGCTAGTGTTTATTTTTTACAAAAAGTTCTAAGTAACCTGTAAATTCCAAAACACCTCGTGCTGAGTCACTAAAGTCGAGCGCACCCTAAAAGGTGTACTTGATTTTGGCCATATTTCTACTTGTCTTAACTAATAACTACATTTATAAACTTATTTTAAGGAAATCAATGCTAACACTGCATGCAATAATCCTATATCTATCAGTCATCAAATTGCCAAATATGAGAGTACAAGGATAAAGGCTGTGGATTTTCTATAAAAATCTTGATTTATTTGCCACAAAGTCCTCTTTTTCTATTAAATGCAATGGAACAGTAAAAAATAATGTTTTGCATCAAGTTTCCCCTTGGAATATGTACAAAATGGTCTATCTCTATTATTCATTATATCTGTAGTTTTGATACAATTGAAGTTTGAAAAGTTCGTACAAAAATGGCTACAGAAGGGTACATAAACCTTAAATAACTCGGGACATTTTATATCTATACCCGACGATCTATTTGTACGTAGGCGTTTCAAGAGATTCAGTTGATGACCAAAATCGTGTTCGAATTTTAGCTTTTTGTAAAAGTTAATTGAACTAACTTGTTCAAATCAATGATGTGAATAACATCCCCCTATTAAATGTAAATCTAAATATTTTGTTCAAATGTGTCTCTTTATGTTTGTTCTTTTTTATTTTTAAATCTGTATTCGTATTTTGTAAATGTCAGAGAATATATACCTGCGTCGGAATTCACACCATTAAGATTATTTGATTTGATTTAATTGCTGCCCTGAAAAAGCATGGAATAAATGTAATAACATGCAATAAAACAGCTAAAAACTATTTGTGTACAACAGAGGAAACATTTTGATAGTGAGGTTCAAAAAAGTAAGAGGAAGTATTGGTATGACATGCAGGAGCAATTACTCTCTGAATCTAGCAAAAATTTGCATATGTTTGGAACAAGATTGGTAAAATAGGTATTGCAGAAAGTCGTAAACATGTAATTCCTATGGAAGTAATCGATGATGATGGTAATGTAAGTTCTGAATTAACAGATGTTCTTGATAAATGGAAATCTGAATATTCAGAATTGCTTAATCAGCAAAACAGTTCGATTAGGGGTTCTGGTTCTTGTACCAGTTTAAATGAAGCGAGTACTTTTAATGATTTTTTGTTGACGGAACCCATTTCGTTTCGGAAACAGTACATGTTATTGAAAAGACAAAAAGGGGTAAAACTGCTGGCATCGATAACCTAACGGGGGAGGTTTTTCTTAACCAGAGTTCAGCTCTATTTATATACCACTTATTTGATATTTGTTTTAGATATGGTAATGTTCCCGATTTATGGAATAGAATTATTATAAATCCTATTCCTAAATCTAACATGTCAGACGCGAGAGACCCCCTTTGTTATAGAGGGGTCGCTCTGGCAGCAGTGTCTTACAAATTGTACTCTAATATACTGAGCGATAGATTAGCTCAATGGGTAGATGATAACAATGTACTGGCTGACGAGCAGAATGGTTTCCAGCAACAACGTAGTACAATTGACCAATTATCTACTCTTACTAATTTGATTGATGTAAGAAAAAAACTTCGTAACTCAACCTTTTGCGCCTTTATAGATTTTAAAAAGGCTTACGACACTATACAAAGAGATATTTTGTGGTATAAATTAAATAACATGGGTGTTGCACAGCCTTTTTGTTCTGCTATTAAGTCAATTTATACAAAAATTAATGTTTTATGTTCTGTAAGAATAAACGGTAATTTCACTCATCAGACTGGTTTGATGTTAACTGTGGCTTGAAACAAGGATGTCCCTTGTCGCCCATTTTGTTCAACTTGTATATTAATGATTTAGTTACATTTCTTTAAGTCCCTTGACTGCAGATTAGAAATAGGTGATGAAAAACTCTGTATTTTATTATATGCTGATGACGTTGTAATTATAGCTAATGATGAAAAAGAGCTACAACTTCTGTTAAATGCTTTATCTACATGGTGTGAAGACAATTGTATGACAATTAATGCAAATAAGAGAAACGTTGTACATTTTAGACCGCCTTCTATACCTAAATCTGATGTTATTTTTGATTGTAATGGTCATACTATTAAGTTTTCTAGTAATTATACTTATCTTGGTCTCGTTTTTAACGAGCATTTAGAATATAATGTTACGGCAAAAGCCGTTGCATCTTCGGCAAATAGACGGCTTTAGGGTTGGTAATAGCCAAGTGTAAACTTTTAGGTGGTGTTTGTTTCGATGTATTTGTAAAAATATATGAAAGTTTGGTTTGTCCTATAATAGAATATGGAGTAGGTATATGGGGTGTAAAAACATATTCTTGTATTAACTCCATACATAATAGGGCTTGTAGATTTTTTTCTCGGAGTAGGAAAATATGCACCAAATGCTGCAGTTACTGGAGACTTAGGTATAACACCTATGTTTGATAAGCAATGGAAAAGTATTATTCGTTTGTGATGTAGATTAAATAACATGAGCTCAAATCGGTTAAATGCAAAAGTTCACAAGTGGACTAATAGTATGAGTATTAAGCATAAGTGTGTTAAAAACTGGAATTTTTTTTAGTAAAGAAAACCTTCTGTGAACTAAATTTAAATCATTTATCGTGTCCTGAAAATATGGACACGAACTATGTTATAAAAAAATTATGTCAAAATTACACGAAAATCATGTCTATAATTGGCATGCTGTTTTACATTTAGATAAATCTATATCGGGCAGAGGTGGCAATAAGCTACGAACTTACAGACTGTTTAAGGAAAATTTTGAACCGGAGGAATACTGCAAAATAGCTTTATCCTTCAGTCACAGAATTAAGTGCTTTCGCCAAATTTAGATGTGGTGTTGCTCCCCTAAGAATTGAAACAAGGAGATATGAAAATATTGTTTTAGAAAATAGAGTGTGCCATATATGTGACGTTTTTTATTAAAGATGAAGCGCATGTTTTTATTAAGATGTCCTCTTTATGACGATTTTAGAAACCATTTATATTATGTTGCTGAAACTTTTAATGATAATTTTAATACTTTAGATGATAATCAAAAGTTAGTGTTTTTACTCTCAGATGTAAATATGATACGTGTGTGTGCCAAAACCTGTCATTTGATTTTAAAAAGACGTAGAAAGATGAAGGGCCAATTTGCCGGGGATTTTTTTCACAGAAGGGCCAATTTCAAAAAGTGACGACAGAATAAAATTTACTATAAAAACAAAAAACAAAAATGCTTTTTGATCAATATCTCGATTTACATATATTATGATATATGTGATCAACAGTTAATTTAACCCTCAAAAAGGATGAAAGTCCAATATGCGGATTTTCGGGTGTTTTTAGGTGGAAAAAACAGGGAATCCCCTCAGAAGGACATTTCGAACCAACAAAAAGGTATGCTTTTCCCTCAAAAATGAAATTGGTTTAGTGTGTCCTTATTACATAAAAAAACAACTTTTTGAAGAAAAAATTGTAACATCGATAAATTGTACCTATATAGCTTCTTAATAAGAGTTTTAATGATAAGTATCTCGGTAGCTTCATCAATGGAGCACAGAACTACTAATATATGATGGTTTGGAAGAAAGGGTTCGAATCTCGCTCAGAATACTTGCATTTTTTTGTGTTGTTATATTAAATTTTAATGTTTCTATTATATTTTTTCGGATGTTTGCTTAATTCATAGAGTCATTCTGGTTCATTTTGACTATATAGTTTACTAGTATATCATTTTACATGTATCAAAGAAAAAATAATGTATCGCTTATTGTGTGCAATCCTATGACTTCCATACTTTTGACTGACTTTCTGTTCATGTGTTTACATTTATTACATACATTTTGTATAATCAAGGGACAACTGCCGACAAACTGATGTAGGTGCCTGTACAAAACCAATAACACGAGAATTAATTCTATAGAAATGAAGCCTACATGTTGCGGGTGTAATATACACATTACTTAAAATAAGGCCATTGTATACAAGTTTCAAAACAACAAAAAAACAATTTTCGAAACCTTTTTTGAACATGGTATTATATGTAACAAATGCAGCCAACAACAATATTGTCGCTAATTCAAAAACTGTACAGATACTAGTACTGAATTTTTTACCACCGTCCCGGCTACACCGGTACTTGGGAGAAGACTATATAAGTTTGATTAACTTGTGTCTCATCCCTTTTGCACATTTAAGCAAATAAAATATGTTTAAACTAAACCGGTACCTAAGTCATCAGAAAATAAAACAACACAACAGAACAAATCAGTTACACTACAAATAGTAATTGTAGGTAAAACATCAAGAAACTGTTGCATCAAAACGAAGGGCCGATTTGTTAAAATGACAGAAAAGGCAATATAACATGTGATAGTAACACGGGGTGATCTATGACCAACTGATGTAAGATGTTCTCCGGTTAAAATATATACACGTATTATCTTATCTTACTTATTGACGACAAATGCAGATATACATATTATATTCAGAATGAGAAAATCACTATTTGAGTTTGTTCGATATTATTTGGCTCCTTGACAAGTTACGTGGTATGGCACCTTGCATAAGGATGTTAATAGTAAAATAAAATCAATATTAAAAAATCAATAGTCTTGGCCTTGTTTTTGTAGGAATACCTGTTCAAGGTATGAAAATAGATGATGTGACGTATTTTCATGTACTATAATTAACATCTATCGGGCTATTTAAAACATGATTTTACCTATCTTATCGAATGAAACAAATTGCCGGCAAATTGGCTCTACCTCTTTTATATATTGTAAATAGTATTTTATTTCATATTGTGTATTATATCTATGCATTTTAATAGTCTCTTATAATTCTGTATAGAATGGCTCTCATTTTATTTGGTGTTATTTTACAATGTATAAAGATTGATAGTATTTTTTTGAGAAATGAGACTTTAATAAAACATTGAATATTATATATGTAAAAAAACTATACTAGGAAAGCAGGCGTGTTGACGAAGATTGATTAGATGATGAGAGGGACGGATGGGCTTTGAAAAAAAAAACAAGCCAAAAAATCCTATTTTTGATATAAAAGTAAGAAGATGTGGTATAATTTTATTCCAATGAGACAACACTCCACCAAATACCAAACGACACTATATGTCACTGTACGGCCTTCTACATCTATATTAACATTGACAGAACCATTTTTTTTCTGCATCAGATACGCATTTCGACATTAAATGTCTCTACAGTGACGCTAAAGCCAAAATACTTAAAAATCAAAAGCTTATTCAAAAGATGAAGAGCTATACTAATCCAAAAGGTTCAAAAGGTATATCCAAAGCAGTGGCGGATCCAGGGGGGGGGGGGGGGTTCCGGGGGTGCGCACCCCCCCTTTATTTTTGCCGATCAATGCATTTGTATCGGGACATATGTTTTGCACCCCCTGCACCCCCCTTTGCCCTGGGTTAGCTCCCCCCTTTCGAAAATTCCTGCATCCGCCCCTGCAAAGCCGGGCAAGGAATAAGAGCTTTGTTTGAGGGAGATATATTCCTTAATTCAAAATCATCTCTAAAATTTTGTAACAGCAGAATTCAATAATAAAATAAAATCATATTTTCATGCATGCCAGTATCGAAGTCACTGGCTGCTGGACTGGCGATAACCTCCATGACTAGCAGTTCACCAGCAGAGGTATCAACCTAGTGGTACTAATAACATTAAAAGTACTATTTTTTTCTGCACCAGACGCGCATTCAGTCTACAAAAGAGGGACGATCGAAAGACACTAAAGGGACAGTCAATATCAGAAATCTAAAACAAACTGACAAAGCCATGGCCAAAAACGAAAAAGACAAACAGACAAACAACAGTACACATTACACAACATAGAAAACCAAAGAATAAACAACACGAACCCCACCAAAAACTAGGGGTGATCTCAGCTGCTCCGGAAGGGTAAGCAGATCCTGCTTCACATGTGGCACCCGTCGTATTGCTTATGTGATAACAAATCCGGTAAACAGTCTAATTCGGTAGGTCACATTCATGAAAGGGAAGGGATATCATTTGTGAAACGGTTATTCCATAACGGTCAACCAACTCGTGATGGCGTCCGTAAAATTTACGAAGGGATGATTTCAACTTCACCATTTGGAACTCTTGGTTTAATAGCTTCCTTGTGAGCAGCAACCCTCTATCAAGAAATAGGAGATATATACCCCATATGCAGGTGCTGCTGGAATGTTGCTACTTAGAATTGGAAACTTTATAATTGGAAAGCTGAAATCATCTCTTTTGTCGTGAAGTTTTGTTTTCAACCGACCCTCATTGTCAATTTCTAGGTGTAAGTCAAGATATGAGACTGACTTAACTGTATCTGTAGTATCCTTTATATCTAGTTCGATGGGATGGATGCGTTCCACATAGTCACCAAATTTTGAATTATTTAGTCTATATAGCGGAAGTAGAGTTAAAGGATATTGCTAACTTCTTGTCTTTCTTCCTAAGAAGTTCCCTCATGAAGTCAGCCTCATAATAATAAAGAAACAAGTCGACAAGTAGAGGGGCACAGTTTGTTCCCATTTGAATGCCAACAGTCTGTTGAAAAACACGTCCTCCGAACGTAACACATATGTTGTCAATCAAGAAATCAAGCATCTTGGTAATATCAGTTTCAGAGAATTTTTTGTTTGAATCAGAGTGATCCTTTACGAAGTAGGATTTATTCCTCCCTAAGACAAGATACTTGTATCTACGTTGGCCATTCTTTTTTATGTAGCAAAGCAATACCAACTCTTTCAATAACTAATGTCTCTTCAGTGATCATGCTCGAGTCCAGGCAAAACGTTAGTCACGGTGTTTTCTTTCATTTTTTTATTTTTAATAAGCAACAAAATTTCCGTCTGAAAATTTTAGCGCAAAACCAACTAATTTTTGAACATGGGAACATTTTCAAGCTCGTACACCCTTGTGAAAGGGTGTTGCTAAACTGCGGAAACGGAAAACGGAACGGAATACGGAAAACGGAAACTGAAAGACATTGACTTCTTTTCTTTTTGGTTATCTTATCTACATAGACATGTTTTATAAAGTATAACACATGTCTACAAGAAAGAAAACCATAGGAATACATTGAAAATGAAAGATTTTAGAGCATAAAGTATTGAAATAATTAGCAGGACATATCATGATGAGACTTATGTTTTTTGAAATACAAGATCCCAGGCTAGATCATGCATACGTCGTATATGTGATTCAGTATTTGGTTCGACTTTTCTTATTTAAAAAAAAGTTGAATAAATGTCAATAAGAAAGTAACCCAACGGCACAAAAATAAATCTACATATGGCCTAAAAAGATGGACATTGGCCTCGATTCTATAAATAGTTTGTGAAGTAATACATTTCTGGTGAAATGCTTTCCACCGCTTTTTTCTTTTGTTTCATTTTTAATTGTCTTGAATTTTGATGTGGTGTATCTTGTTGCGTTGTTCTGCATTAGTGATTTTCGTTGTAACTTTTCGTGTATAATGGAACTAAAATAAAACTAATGGGACAATGATGTATGGACAACAACCGATAAGGAAACCCGGGAACTAGAATATGATCTTTATTTGTTAGTATAAAATAATTAAATTGACAAAATCACTCACTATACAAACTTTTCTCACCCGATTACAATACTGAAGTACCCTGTTTTGGTATTAACGTCGGAAAAGCAAATATGCATCTCATATAATTTAAAACTAATTAATACGAATTGATGTGACACAAGTGGCATATACATGGATATACGATTTGCACAATTTCCTTACCAAGATAGTCGTAGTCATGTCCTAGGCCTTTCAAAATCATTTTTATAATGGAAAATAGTGTCACTCATTCAATTTGGTGTTTTACTATTATTTAAAATATTAAAAAGATAGGCGAAAGTTACCGAAGTGACATTCAAAATCACAAGTCGAAAATAAATTGACAACGCCATAACTAAAACACAAAAAAAAAAGACCAAAACACTAAAAATCAAAAAGACAAATAGACAAACAGACAAACAATAGTACACAAAACACAACATATAAACTAAAGATGATCACAGCACAAAGTTGCAACTGCGATATTTACGAAAAGCATTGATGATATTATAATAATCCAGCCGGTTACGCATTATGTTTGAGCATACTATATGTTAGAGCATCTTCGAGAGAATGTATAGCGCAAATGTACAAATTTAAACGTCTGCTGTTGTCCATTCATTAGGTATTCAGCTGGTATTGATGATTGTTGTTAAGTTAGTGAATAATGATAAAATGTTTAGCTGCTAATTCATTATATATTGTTAAGACATTCTATGGCTTGTTTCTCTTGGCTTTCATACCTTTGATGTATTGAGTCCATATTCTATTTGTTTTCTCGCCCAACTTAATTTATTATGTCTTTTCCTTGTGGATTTAACGGTTTATTTAGTGGTACACATTTAGTTGATGTCTTCTTAATTAATGTAATTATATAAATTGAATTGTTCATTCAGAGTTTCTGCTCTGTCATGTCATGCTGATTTTAGTCTTTGGTGATGGTATACTTTGAGAGCTCTTTTTTTTTTATTCTGACCTGGCCCTACCAAGTGAGCTTTTCGAGTCACTTGAAGTCCGTCGTCCGTTTTCGTCTTGGCTTACTTTTCCAAAACTCTTCTCTGAAACTACTGGGCCAAATTTACCAAGCCCATGTCTTAAAGGAAGCCGTTTGGTAGCTTTAGTTAAACTTGGTAAGAATTATCTTTGGTGTATCTAGTTTAAAAAGAGGGCTGGAGAACCCTACCTGCCAGCCAAGATAACCGACATGGCTAAAATTAAAACATAGGAATGAAATGCAAGTGGGGTCTATTGAAAACCTCTATGAATAACGAAAACCTGATGCGAAAAACATGTTTGGAAAGTTGAGCTCTTCTTAATGTACATTCGCTAGAAACTATTGAAACAATAATGGTTAGCAAGACAAGATATACAAACAAGTTAATATTTCCGTTATAGTAACTAGACTTTTTGAAGTAATGATTGACCTTAAATGACGGACGACTATTCATCCTCTCTTATGTTTTGGGTAAAAACTAAAGAATATAGAAATTTTTATCATGAACTATTCAAGTCTATAATATTGGAGAGTTCCTATTGTCTAAGATGTACATAGACCTAGATGAATGGCACGTGCTCTTTCTAGCATCTTGGTTTTTTTACTACTATCAATGTTATGTATTTCCAAAACTGTTTGCTATTTTCTTTGATTTCTAGCTCCTATTCTCATGTTACATAATTGTATGATTTCAGTTATACTTCATTATTACTTGGAGAGAGAGTTGTCTCATTGGCACTCATACCACATCTTCCTATATCTATTCAGTTGTTATTTATTTTTGAAGTTCTTTCCATTTCCCCACTTATGTTCCGTCCATATAAATATTTTTTCCGTTTCCTTGTCCGTTCCGTTTTCCGTTTCCGCCGTTTAGCAACGCCCCTTGTGAAAGACGTTTCAGTGTGGCTGTCGAAATATGTATAGAATCACATGCCTTTAGCTTTGTATAACAGTTGTATTTTATCTGGGCTCTTGTATAAATCTATTATTTTTTTCGATCTAAGATACCTTAGAAAGGGAATATTTAGAGTGTCGGAGTTTCTTTCAACATTTTCAGATTGTCAATGTTAAATATCTTTGGAAATTTTGGCTGAGTATCAATTAACAGAATCTCAGTCGAATAATCTTCATGCTGCCCCCGTTAATTTCAAATGTACTGATGATTAATCTTCATGCTGACCCCGTTAATTTCAAATGGACTGATGATTATCCACTTAAATTTCAGCAAGCACTTTTGTCATTACATTCCCAGCAGAAAATATCATCTTTTCTTATTAATGATAGTGATTGTTCTTCAGAAGAAATTAACAAAAAGGCATAAGATTTATTTGATATTTTCTTTCTGCAGCCAAAGTTTCCCTGGTTATCCCAAAAAAGAATAAGAAGGGTGCCAGACCTCCAAAAATGGTTTGATAGCTAGATCTTTTTATAATGCGTAAAAATGTTATATCTTTAGGTAAAATTTATTCAAGACATCTTAAGGATCCTGTTATTAAAGGCAGATATTATAAATACTATGTAAAAATAAGCAAATCATCAATTCAATGCTACAAAAACTTGATACTCTTAAAGTTGATAACCCTAAGCAGTATTGGAAATTAATAAATGACATTCAGGGCAGTAAACAAGGAGACTGCTCCTCACAAATTGACTCGGATACATGGGCCAATCATTTTCGTTATCTTCACTCCCCATTTGAAAATACATTTTATTCCGAGACTTAAACAGTTGGAAACCATACTGAGTGACAAAGAAAAGTTTTATCTGATGAATTACTAGTATATAAAATGTTTAATGTATGCCTCAAGAACTGTGTACCCAAAGATTTGGGCTGATGGTTATATTTCGCCAATTTTTAAATCTGATGATCCTGGTGATCCATCTAACTATAGAGGTATACCAATAACAAGTACCATTGGTGAACTTTTAACAATATTTTAAGACTTGACAAATGTTTCTTCTAAAATAATTAAGTTCATTATTCTCAGATTGGCTTTTCAAAAAAATGCCAGAACTTCAGATCATATATTTATAATGAAACACTGAGAGACAAATACTGTCACAGTAGGTCCGAGACCACAATTGTCGTCCCACGAATATAGTCCCTAGTGTTGACAGTGGGTTACTTCCCATTTATTTTTATACCCTTTCCAAATTTATTTCTCTATGTTTAATGCCTCAAATTGCAAGTAGGGGGTGAAATTACACTGTAAAAAAATTTGGGTTCAGAATTTTAAAGGAAAGTAGTGATTTGGTCCAGCTGAAAAAGTTTTAAAATTAGCACTTCGGAAGCTGTCAAAAGATTTCAAGACGCCCTAAACATAAAATTGTCCATATTTTGAGTTAGAGCCGATGAAGTTTTCTATAATTTTTATATAATTTGTCCCAAAAGTAGTACAACACACTGTAAAAATTTCATTGAGAAAGCGCAGGTGGGATTTTTTTTAATTTTCATTTATGTTCTTAAAGAAAAGCACTACGAAATAATTGTGGTCTCGGACCAGTAAAGAGGGTAGATTATATACTTGTTTTGTAGACTTTCATAAATCATTCGACAGTGTAATTCAAAAAGATCTAAAACTAAAGCTTATAAATATGAAAGTTGGTACCTTATCCTTGGAGCTTCTCTCACTAACCTATTTAGCATTAAATTAGGTGTAAGGCAAGAGGATAGATAACCTTCTTTATTCATTTTTTTTATAAATGACTTTCCATCTTATCTTGACTCCTGTCTGGATGCAGTTTCACTTCACTCAGAGAAATCAAACTGTTTGATGTATGCAGTTGATTTGTTATAATGTCAACATCAGCCACTGGGCTTCAAAGTAGACTTATTCCGCTAGAAAAATATTGTACTGATTCGTGCAGTAAAGTTAATATTAGAGAAACTAAAGTTATTATTTTCAAAAATGCTGGAAGAAAACATCAGGCTGATTTCCTGCTTCTGGATAACTTGATTGATTGTGTGTCACATTGCAAATACTTATGTGTTCACTTTACTGCATCTGGAAGTTTTCATCTAGCTAAAACTGAACTAAATAGTCCAGAGGCGGATTTAGGGGGGGGGGGGGCAGAAAAATTTGGTTGCTTATATAGGAAATCACTGAAGCGTGACTGAAGCGGGCCCCTCTTAGGCAGTCAGTGGGCCCCCACTTATGAAAATTTCTGGATCCGCCACTGTAGTCCTAAATAATAAGGCTCTTTAGGCCTATTAAAAACTAAGAAAGGATTTTATAAATTTGTCTCCGGGAATAAAATCCTGTTTACATATTTTTTATCATACCCTTAAACCCATTTTGTTATATAATTCAGAGGTATGGGGAGGTTATAATGTTTCATGTAATAAATTACAATCCCCCGTATTTAATCTTAAAAATATTTATAAAAATCTTTAGTACAGTGAGAAACTCCATCTCATGCGTGTTCTCAAAATTAATACTGGTGTACACAAACGAAATGTAAATTTTGCTGTATTATCAGAACTGGGGCGTTTCACCATACATTATGATACTGTAAAGTCAATTGTTAAATGCTGTTATAGATTTAAAAAAAAAGATGGTTTCAAGAACAACGATGTAGGGACGAACTATTCTAAATTCGTCAGTATCAGTTATGCATGACTCAAATATAAGTTTTATTACAACTACTGTACTTATTTGGATTAATGACGGCTATCATGTTCAACATTCACAGGCACTTGTTTCTGTCAATATGGGGTTTACTATCGGCATACCCAGTACAAAGTTTTTTTTGTACTGGATATGGATAGTAAACCCCATATTGACAGAAACAAGTGCCTGTGACTATGGTTGCTATTGTTACAGTAACAGGACAGACAATTGTAAACAAAAACGTCGTTATTCTTTTTTATCTTAAAACATATATAGGTGCAAAACGAATGAAATATTTCGTTGTGTGAACTCATCTTAAGGTTATAACGTTTTAGTCTTCCCAATTAAGCATTTGCAGGTGCAATACTGATATCGGTAAGAGGATAGACAAAAAGGTAACAGGATATACTCTTAGATAGTGATATATGAGAAACGTACGTTCCTGTTACCAATGAAATAAAGAGAAAAGTTAACGAACTTATGAGGGATTTACTTGATGTTGGGTTTGTTTGAAAGGGTGAAAAAATGCCGAACAATATAAATTGCTATCTTAGGCTATCTTAGACTTGCATTACTGGTGGTAATTTTTTTTAAATAACAACCTTTGAAAACAAATTTTTAGGGGTATTTTTCAGTACAACCTGGAAAATTGGCAAATAATCTACAGCCCGTAACAGAGTAGTGATCGAATTCGCGTTTCTTTACCGTCAGAATAAGTTACGTTATCGACAAACGTTATCGTCAGAAGTGACATAATTTAATTTTCTTCATCGACAAAATATTTCATGTCCAACGTGTAAGTTTTCATTGTTTGAGTCGAAGTTTTTTTAACATAGTAAAACATTTTTTATAATCAACCTCTGTCATTGGCATTTTCATTTTAACGGTAAAGGATCAAATACGGGATATCCGAAATTTCTATCATTTGTTACGAGGAAATCATTATTCAATCGAACATATGTCTTTGTTCATGACACATATTTATGAAATACAAAGGAGTTGAAATGATCAAATACTTTCGAACTGACGGAAACAAAAATACATAATCTAGAATGTGTGTTCTGTCATAAACAATGGCTTCGTCGTGCAAATCGACAAGATCATGTTACATGTAACTGATCTTAGCTGTAGAAACAGTTGATGCGACCTCGATAAAATCTTTATCAATTTAATATAAGCGATAAATATTCATGACTACAATGATAATGAATTTATTGGAGTCATATCCACTGTTTCTACTGTAAACATGAACTCGTCGGTTAGTGCAATGAAGACACTTTTAAAGATTGAGATTGTTGGTTTATTCTTTACACCTTCGAGGTAATAAAATTATTTCAGTGTTTATTTAAAATTAAATTTATTTTCAAATCTCTTCTGTTTAAAATTGTCGAAACTCCCGTTTAAGATTTCTGTGGTTAACTATCTATTCTATAGTAAGGACCCTTTTGTACAAGAATACTTTCTTTATAGAAGTATAGATCTGCTGGTTATAGATTTTTTTTTTATAACTTTCTCTATTGTGACGACGCGCTATGAAATTCAGATTAATTTATAAATGAAGTTGTATATAAATTTTTGGTCATAAACACAAATCTTTTAACCAGTTCGACGAGTGCGTCAATGTTACAGTAGTCTGTTTACTGTAAGTTACTTAGCTTGGCCCGATTCATCTGTCATTTATGGAAACTAATTCGGCACTTTCTGAGACATTCATCAGACATGGAGCTACATTTGTTACTAAAGGAAAACTCCCAAATTAAAGAAATTTGACATGATATACTGAAACTTTCTTATAATCAATTAAACGACTGCTTTTCTTAGATATGTGATTTTTCATGGTCAAACGTTTTCATTATTAACGGACATTTTGAGACTTTTTATTGCAAAAAATGGTGTTTTTTAAAGAAATCAACATTCAAAATTTAGTACTTCATGAACATGTACAGGAAGCTGAATTATTGCACATCTATGTACTACTTAAATTTGTTCTTCGATCTGTTGCGCCCTTAAAATGTTCTGACCGTCCTAAGATTTAATGTACAAATTCCAATCCGAATTGAATGTTTATGACACACAAAAGAGAAACCAGAATCTCTTGATGACCAAACGTATACGTACACGTTGGGGCGATTTAGAGCTTTTCAGAAGGAGTGAGATTCCACCCTTGTTGAAAGCCTTGTGGAGACCTCTAGATTTTTAAATTCCCTCCGTTTTTCTCATGGATGGAGTGTGGTCTCTCTGTAAATTACCCCATATCTTTTCATTTTCCTATTTACCCTACACGTTTTAAAAGTCAAAGAAAAATGTTTTCCCTGATACAAACGTTTTAAGAACCAGCTTTGTGTAACCTATAGACAAAATCGTCTGGATATAAGGAAGTTAATATGTTTACTCTGATTTGAAATAATCTTTTAGAACTTTTTTTAGTAATTGAGAACCTATGTTGTTTATGGGTAATAGGTGAAATGTTGCATGATCCCTCAAAATGACAGCAAGCGCAGTTTTCCGGACGATTTTCATTTGTACACTGCTAAAAACTGTCAGGTCCTGGCCATGGCATATTTTGAAAGAAATTTTTTTTCACTGATTTTTACTAAAAAAAAATATTCTCTGTGTGTGCCATTGCAAGAAATAGTTTTGCTCGTTATTTTGTCATATCAAAAAAATTCTCAACAAAATTTTCCCCTTTAAACTGTACTAGAAAAAAGTTTGGCATGTGAAACGGACGAAGACATATTCTAACAGAAGTACAAATACCAGTCCTCCCTTTTGTGTATATGAGAAAACATTTCAAAGTTATTGATTGAATTCAAATCCATAACACATACGGTACACATTGTAGTCCGAAAAAATAAAGGACTTCATTCCTATAAAACACCTTTTTAATTGTTTACCAGTATATTTCTTTTAGTTTTGGGTAAAATTGTTAAGGAAATAATACTATCAAGGCGTTCTTCCATAAATCTTTTTTTTTCTGTTCTGACTTTGAAGAAATGACTACATTTCGCCCAATCGAAATGGTGCATGGACATATTTTGTTTCATATTATTAGAATTATTTTCAATATTATCGGTATTAAACTTGATTTTCGACACATGAAAGTTTGTCAGCATTGTCAATCTTTTTAACGTTAAAGTACCAATAGTTCGGTCACTACTCAATTAAGTTTGTCGATAACGTAGCTAATTTTGACGGTAAAGAAACATCAATTCGATCACTTCTCTGTTACGGGCTGTATCATTTTATAGAATGAATATGTACATAGAAGTTTATTCTCTTGAAAACCATCTAATTGGCTACGTAAAACAAACATTTTATCTAAACCTTTTCTTAATAACCCAAAATTTCTTTTAAAAAATGGTAACAGGATAGACAAAATATTGTACCACCGATCAAAAATGTTTCAAGATATTCTTATATGACATCATTAAGATTGCATCTTTTAATATGTTGTTCTTAAAGTACTGTTTGTTTTGATTTGCTTATGTAGAGGGTTGTTTGAATAAGTAATAAATTTTTCAATTTCAAAATTCGACATTTTTCAAAAATGACCCGGATAGTCCTCAGTCAATATACTTATTGCAGGTCAATACATCCTTGTATCGACCTCATACAAAGGCTATAATTGTATAATATCCTTAACTTAAGAAATTTGTAACCAGATAATAACTTCATAGTCCTTCATACATAAGGTTTCTGTATGTCGCTCAATACAGGTTTTCTAATACAAGAGCTTACAAATATTTTTTTTTATATATCGGTTGCTACATATGTATAAGGATGACCCAGTTTTCGCTACAATTGGCAACGATAAAATTCTATCCGTTAATTTAGATTGTTTTACTAAATGCTGTGTTAATACTTTTGGTATAGTTTTTAAAGTTATTTATTGATATCAAGTTTGGTATTGCTATATTTACCCTTTTTGAAACAGTATTGATAGGTGTAGGTTACCTCTAATTGCATGTTATTGATGAAGTCATTAACTAGTATTATAGTTGAATGAAGGAATGAATACTTTATTTGCAAGAAGCATATACATGCTATGGCAAACGAAAATATGTCTATATTACAAACAAAAGACAACAGAGAACAGTAGTTACAGAGTATACACTAATATTATGACAATAGAGGTGATATAATTTTCCAAGCTGCATTTACAATAATTGCGAAGTTTTACTGTCAGAGTTTGGAATGAGCTTGTAATAAATTATCTAACTTGTTCCGATTTCTTCTTCTTCTTTAGGTTTTCAGTAGTCCTTCAATGATCTGAAGATTATTTACTGTTTGCGCGCGCAGCGTGGCCTATATATATATATATATTTACAAAAACAGAAAAAAAACAAAAATATTTGGAAATAAATTTGAGGTGCGTAATTTAATTTATAAAATTGTGATTAAAACTATGTACATAGGCTGATAATGAGTTAAATGAATTTGTGGAGAACAGCTGGTGTGAGCTGTTCTCTGAAAGTGTCAACTGTGGCGACAGCGACTGTTTGCATTGGCAATAAGTTCCACTGAGTTATGGTATATGGAAAAAATGAATATTTATATGTATCTTTTTTGGTTGAAATGTGTCTAAAAGTATAATTGTGGTTTTTGCGGGTTCTACTGTCTGATGGTATGAGAATAGCAGATGGTATAGCTACGATTTGATGTACTATTTTGTAGAACATCATTAATCTTGTGCGTGTTCTTCTTTCCTGTAGAGTTGGCCAGTTTAGGGTGTTTATCATATCTGTTGGACTACTGATGTTATGGTATCTGTTACAGACATATCTGGCGGCTCGCCTTTGGACCATCTCGATCTTGGAGGTTTGTTCAACTTTGTGAGAGTCCCATATTGAACATGAATATTCCAGTTTAGGACGGACTAGTGCCAGATATGCCTGAGTTTTGATGTTCTGACATGATGTTTTTAAGTTTCTTTTTAAGAAGCCCAGAGATTTGTTGCCATTAGCTATAATGTTGTCTGTATGTTTTGACCATTTTAAGTTTGCTTGAAGTGTAATGCCCAGATATTTAGCCGAAGAGACAAGTTCCAGTTTGTGATTGTGGAGGATATAGTCATGTTTAAATGGGTTTTTCTTCTCTGAGACTGTAAGGACTGTGCATGTGTCTGGATGGAAAGCCATCAACCAGTCTTGCTCCCACCTAGCAGCTGCATCTAAATCTAACTGTAGTGCATCACAGTCACTTTGAGATTTGATGGTTTTGTAGATGATACTGTCATCGGCAAACAGTCTGAGCTTACTGGATGATAGGTATTCTGGTAGGTCATTAATGTATACCAAGAATAATACTGGGCCCAGAACTGTGCCTTGAGGGACACCTGAGGTGACTGGGGCTAGGTCAGATGACTCTCCATCCAGGACAACTGTTTGTGTTCTGTCATTTAAGAAGGCAGAGACCCAGTTTAAAGTTTCATTTTGGATACGTTATAGTGTAATTTATAGAGTAATCTTTTATGAGGGACTTTGTCAAAGGCTTTGGCAAAGTCCATTATAATTAAGTCTATTTGAGTGTTGTTGTTATTATTTGCTGCAAGTTCTTGGATGAATGAAATGAGTTGAGTTTCGCAAGATCTAGACTGACGGAAGCCATGCTGGAGGTCATACAATATATTGTTCTTTTCAAGATGGTTGATGATGTGTTTAGTGATGATATGCTCCATTAGTTTGCAGGAAATACATGTCAATGATATTGGACGGTAATTTTCGGGTTTATATTTTTCCCCTTTTTTAAATACTGGTGCTACGTTGGCGTGTTTCCAGTCTGATGGTGTAATGCCAGTTTCAAGTGATGTTTTGAAAGATAAGTGTGAGAATTGGAGCTGTTTGGTCATTGAGTTCTTTAAGTATTCTGTCGCTGATGTTGTCTGGGCCGGTTGCCTTATGTGGGTTTATATTGTGTAGGAGTTTCTTGACACCAGGTAAAGATATTTCGAGTGGTGTTATCACAGGGTGTGAGCTAGGACCTTTGTCTGGAATGGTGTTATTTGATTCAGTTGTAAACACTGATTGGAATTGTGTGTTGAGGATGTCTGCCTTTTGCTTTGTATCAGCTATTAGCTGTCCTTCTTTTTTGAGTGGTGCGACACCGGTGTTATCTGTGCGCAGTGATTTAATAGCTTTTTAGGTTTAGATTGATTGTTGCACTGTTGGTCTGATTCTTTTATGGGTAGGTCTAGTATCATTTTTTCAATATAACCCCAGTATGCAGTTCTTTGTTCTTTTTGTACTTGTTTTTTCAGATGTCTGTACTTTTCAGCATACTTGGTGTCTTGTTTCATTTTATAATATAGCTTGTTTTTTCTATTTTTCATTTTACTTAGATTGTTGTGAATCCAAGGTAGTCTGTTTTTGTATGTTAGGAACTTATGAGGAATGTTGTTTTCCACTGATTTTGTGAGATTTGTTTTAAATGTGTTCCACATGTTATTTACGTTTGTTTTGTCCTCTAGGTTTAGTAGATCTTTGTATGTTTTTTCTAGATCTGATTTGATGTTACTTCAGTTAGCTTCGTTGTATTTCAATATTTTTCTAGGTTTTTCTCTCACCCTGCGCAACCAGATGTCAGATTCTACATAGACAATATCGTGGTCACTAAGGCCTATTGGTGGTAGTGTACTAACCTTGTTAATGTTGGATGGATTATTGACTAGTACTAAATCTAAAATTCTTTCTTTCCGTGTTGGTATGTTCAGTATTTGATGTAAACTGTGATCGTATAATAGTTCTAAGAGTGAGTTATGCTGTTCTTGATCTGATTTCCCAGGTGTTACTTCAGGGACAGACCAGTCAATGTGGCCTAGATTGAAATCACCACCTTCTAATATGTTACTTGTTGATGTTTGATTTATTCTGCTTAATGATAAATATAGTTGACTTGGCAAAGAATAGTAAAAGATAGGTAAAAGTTCTATACGCTGGACATGATAAAACAAAGTAATATTCGTCCCCAGATTGCAACTTATACAAACTCTATCTTCTCCTTGAATAGTTGTCTTCCATTGAAAAAAATACCAGGGTTTTGTTACATGTTGTTTTGTAAAGGAAGTGGGTCCCAGTCAACATACCATATGATATGTATTTTGTTAAGATATTATTGTTCTTACATTTCTAGTGTAAAATCAGATCGAGTTATGTTGCTCTATACGGAGTGTGGAAATATTAATATAGATTCTCAGATTGCTCATTTGAACAAATTGAATATATTTGGAAAAAAATGATGCCATTAGTGAATATAAACATCAACGTATGTACAAAAGTAAAACAACAAATATACCGAACTCCTTTGGCAATTAAAAACGGAATTCCCGCTAACCCAACGTTAATATATAAAGCTCAAACGAAAACATCAAACGAATGGATAACAACTGCAATATTCCTGACTTGGTACAGGCATTTGTTTACGTAGAAAATGGTGGATTGTATGACAGTCGCATAAAATTTCCTTATATCTAGAACGATTTGTGAACAAAGCAAACGGACATAAAAAGATCATAGTAGCATTTCAACTATGAGCGATACAGAAATAAACGCTTAAGTCTAAAAAAAAAATAGAAAGAAATAAACTGAAAGAAAATATTGGGCATTGTTAGATATCCAAATATATGCATATGTAGAAAGTATGAAGAAAATGCAAGAACGCAACCAAAAAAGGCAGCTCTAGAATGCTGAAGCTCTAGTCCAACAAAATTAATGCCCGCTAATAGTGACGAGTTTAAGACCTCCGGTGATAGTTATCCAATGAACTACTAGTCTGTCAAACGACTGGAATATAAGAAAATCAAAGCAATCATAGCATGATTGAGAATCCTCGAGATATGTTCTAGGATGTATATAGCAACTTAGCAATGTTCCCCGTGCAAAATAGTACTAAGATTTAAGAAAAAGAAGAAAACACTGGTGTCTCATACAGATAAAAGCAAAAGGCGAATAAAAATAGCAAATGCGTAAAATATGCTGAATGTCGTAAAATATGCTGAATGTCATTTAATATATGGAATTATAATTGGGTTATCTTCAGTGGCGGATCCAGAAGGGGGGGGGGGGTTCCGGGGGTCCGCACCCCCCCTTTATTTTGGCCGATCAATGCATTTGAATCGGGACATATGTTTGCACCCCCCCTGCACCCCCCCCCTTTGCCCTGGGCTAGCACCCCCCCTTTCGAAAATTCCTGCATACGCCACTGATCTTTCCTGCATTAGTACTTAACTACTTCATATTTTATATTTCATGACCTGCTGTGTCACACCTTCTGATATTTCATTTAACACACCAATGTGACCACAACTTGAGAGTGTTTGTTATTTAGTTATGTTAAGATATCGCTAATGAAAAAGCTGGTTTGAAATGAAACTAAGAAAATTAAGCCCGGCTAGCGAAAAGCAGGAATGTAAATTGTGTGTTCACGGTTAACAAAAAAAATTTCAGTTTTGCATACAGTAAAATCAAAAGGTAGGTACGATAATTAACCCATCCCGTTCTCAATTAAAAGTTCTGTATAAAACGTACATCGAAAACACAAAAAAGCTTGAAGTTATTGCCACCTTGGAACCTTGTTAATTTCTTTTAACATACAAGGTGCCTCGGTGGCCGATTGGTCTAAGTATTTACTACTGCAATCACTAGCCAGTCAACACTGAGGTTGTGAGTTTTACCCCGCTCGTGCACTCGACTAGGATTGTCAGTTTCACGATCGAAGGTCGGTGATTTTCTCCGGGTACTCCGATTTCCTACACCAAAAAAAACTGGCCGCCACGAAACAGCCGAGATGCGGTGCTTAAAAGTGGCGTTAAAACACAAAAAATCAAATCAAATTAAACATACGAGCCACATTTGCTTTTGTACGACATGGTATTAAGCCACTAGCGTCTGCGAAGATGAAAATGAATACGATCTTATTAACCATTCCCCATTAAAAGTGGCAAAATATGACTTTGAATGAAATGAGCATATAAGTAGTCATAGATTTTTTTCACGCAGAAATCTTGAAAAGTAAGCACGTTTTGTCACTTGTTGAAAGGGGTTCATGCAAAATAAAACGTCTGATTATATGACAAATAAAGAGACAGTCTTAATAAAGCAAAGGATTCTTTATGTATAACAGGATCTTATGACTAAAAGATCGGTATAGTTTAAGGATACACTGGTCGGACACTTAATAACTACAAAGAACAAGTTTTTTTTGTTTTTTAAGTGTTGACTATCCTCACGACAGTCTTACATGTACTCGTTGACAGTCGGAAGAAATAACCCCATCTGTATCGATGGGTTTTCCGGTTAAATCAGTTAACCTTCACACTTTGAATTACTAATATTATTATAAACTTAGGGTAAGTGTTCACATCTTTTCTATTCATTTCTTTTTAAATTACATATTGTTGGGGGAATGATTGATCTTTGTGAAACGGTTCTGTTTCTCCGTAATTTATTCAAATATTCAAGAATTTGGTTGATGCTAATTTTATTTCGTTCAAATGTCATTGATCATCAATGTGACCAACATACATTATCCATATAATATATCCAAATTAGGAATCAATATGTTGACTAACAGTAAAACAATTCATAAGTTAACTGACAACAATAAAAAAAAAAAAGACAATGATATTGAATCAAGGAATATCGAAGACTTTTTCGGCTAGTTTCTTTGGACAGCCGGATATGTAAAATAAACTTTGGTACAGATTGTTTTTAAATCAAGTCAACAAGCAAACATTACCAGAGGTATCAATTTAAAATTGATCAAGTTGTTTATTTTGTTAGACTGACTTCAAATCCAATGAAATACTTGGTGTTTGACATTTCCCATGCAGGGATGTCGACACAAAGACAGTGAACTATAATCTGCTAAAGCGCCCCAAGAAAATACTTGTACCAAGTAAGGAATATGACAGTTGTTATCCATTCGTGTGATGTGTTTGAGCTTTTGATTTTGTCATTTGATTACGGACCTTCCGTTTTGAATATTCCTCGTAAATCGACATTTTTGTTATTTTATTTTTAACTTACGTCGTCTTTAAAGTAAAAAAAAATCAAGGAACTATTCCCAAAATAAAAAGATCCAATTTTATAGAGTTTGAAAGTAACAGCAGAAGGCTTATTCTATATTTATATCCAGGTGAATATTTGTTATACAGCAGTAACAATTTACTGTTTTCTAATGTGTTTCAGATTGTATAATGAAGAAACTTTTACAGTTGCTGACCATCGTTGCTTTAGAATGTATTGTTACAACGAGAATTCGTAAGTTATTTTAATTAAAGTTTGTATCTCAAATCATGCCGCACGATGGGTAAATACATAAGTTCTGGACCTATATTAAGCTTTTTATAATAGAGGCAGAATATTAAAATAAAAATTGAATTCGCAGAAAATAAAAGAATATAAAAGTAAAAAGGTGTGGTAGGATTGCCAATGAGACAGCTTTCCACAAGAAAACAAATGAAACAGAAATTAACAAATATAGGTCACCATACGTTCTTCAACAATGAATAAAACCCATACCGCATAGTGAGATTGTAAATGACATCTAAATGACAAATGTAAAACGTCCAGTGGCAAGCATTTCACGCAATCTAATATTTATGATGATACTATTACCAATGTTATTTCAACTGATCGGGCGGGGCTTACGTTTAAATTTGCATAAGGACAGTCTATTTGACGATGTGTGTGATAAGGATGATTGCCGTTATAATTATTACTGATTTCTGATCACCCATCAGTGTCATCAAGGGAATTTACAAAATAATTACTAGACACTTCATTGATGAGTTTATCCTAAAACACCTATCTGTAGATGGACTGGTTTTTTTATGAGCGAACTGGTTAAACTCCGCCCAGTCAAGTGAAATAAATCGAGTAATATTTATAAACACAATTTGATTGATATTATTAAGATTTTATTACAGTAGTCCCTTATAATCAACATATATTGTCAAATTACAAACATTATTCAAGTAGAACACTACATGCTGTTGCTCACACTTTCCGGAGTGTGTGTCTTGTTGATATACATAGAGTATTGTGAATATGCCACTTGACGTTCAAGCAGCAACTGGTATAAATGTATTGTGAATTCATATTTTGAACTTATTTCAAATAAAATTTAGAAAGGAAATGGGGAATGTATCAAAGCGACAACAACCCGACCATAGAGCAGCGTGCAGAAAACAGCCGAAGGCCAACAATGGGTCTTCAATGTAGCGAGAAACTCCCGCACCCGTTGACGTCCTTCAGCTGGCCCCTTAAAAAATATGTATACTAGTACAGTGATAATGGACGTCATACTAAACTCCGAATTATACACAAGAAACTAAAATTAAAATTCATACAAGACAAACAAAGCCCAGAGGCTCCTGACTTGGGACAGGCGCAAAATTGCGGCGGGGTTAAACATGTTTATGAGATCTCAACCCTCCCCTTTACCTCTAGCCAATGTAGAAAAGTAAACGCATACCAATACGCACACTATAAGTCAGTTCAAGTGAAGTCCGAATCCGATGTCAGAAGATGTAATAAAATAAAATAAATAAAATGACAATAATACATAAATAACAACAGACTACTAGCAGTTAACTGACATGCCAGCCCCAGACCTCAATTGTCTTCATCATATGAATATCAAATGTCTATAATTGTGACATTTTGACTGAGTTTAAAATCGCATTGCGAGTAAAGAATGCATAACAGGAGAGTCCTGATCTCGGTAATTTTTGGACTGACTTTATTTCATCACTCATTCCGCTGAGACACATAACATACGCGTAACAAGAGCAACACAATTCAGTGCCAATTTCTATATGCCATAAGTCGCATATTCTTTCTTATTTTTGTAATGTTTGTCCACTTTCTGTTTTCTATGGGTATTTCTAAATTTCAACACCTCTATTTTGTTTATGGAGAAAATGTAAATTTCCTTATTTGTTTTCGTCACCTTCTTTGTCTTCTTATTTTATTATCGAGATTTGAACATTGGGATATGCTGTTGCCTTAATTTATATTAACGCTCGCTTTCAAGTGCATATGCATTTACATTGTCTTGCTATCTATTTTAGTTCCAGATTCCTGTAAGGTGAGGTCATCGATTGGATGTAATACCTTAACTCAATGTTCTTTACATGTTACTTTTCATTTGGCAAAGTCTCTTGTTAAAGGAGAGTACCTTATTTACTGGAGAATAAATGGTACCAAAACAAATAGTAATTTTACAGAAGTTGAATACAAAGGCCCTTGTATGTCTCGATCAATTTGTGCAATGATGGTGACAGCTACATTAAAATTACCCCGTACTACCGAAGCCTATGGAATGTATACAGTAAAACTGTACAACAACAGGGAACAAGTGCAGTGTTCTACACCAGTTTGTAAAAATTGTATCATAGGTCAGTATTGTAAGTTTAATGAATAAAGACTCCTATGTGTAACAATTTTACTATATTTTTATCCACTGAAAAGCGATTCAATGATTATAGGTTTTGCCCTAATTGCCCTTGCAATTTAAGATATCGCTTTTGGTTCGACGATATTAGAATGTAAGCTGTTAAAATATTAAGGGTTCCAACTCAGTCTTCTGTTCTTTGCTCCGTAAACCACATGTGCAAACAGATAAATCATATAAATATAATTTTGAAAATTTGAAATTATGCTTTTATTTCAAAAGCATGAACAATCATTCAGACTTCAAAATGACAAGAAAAAATGTGTCTCGATATTTCGACTTTGTTATCCATCTTTGAGTATAGTCATCTTAACTAACAAATTTCTACCGTCACATAACGCAAGCTTCATGCAAGTATGGGTTCATGTAATTTTGGAAACTTGAAAATACTTCCATAAGAACCGATCGAATGAAGATCAATAAACTTGATTCAAACTTTTCTAATTTCGCAATTCATTTGATCTTGCCTATAATCTTGCTATACATGAATAAACAAAATGGGTAACGTGATTTAGACTTGTAATGATTTCCGTATACTTAATCATATAAAGATATATTAGTATATACAAAATTAATCAATGAATTTGGAATCTCAAACTATGATTTTATTATGCAAATTTGAAAAATCATTTATACAAAAAGTCATGCACTTCAGTTAAAAGGAAAAAAAAAAAAATCTACAATCAATTGTATCTTCCAAAAGTATACCTTAAGTTGAATTTAACGAACGCATATTTCTTTTCAACAACCCAATTGTGGACCAATATAAAAACAAGAGTGCACACGCTGAAATGTCTCGCCTTCTATACTAATCATTGATATTATGTTGATAGTCCTAAGTAAAAAGCTAAGCTTTATAACAACTGTACCATAAACTTAACATTAACCAAGATAACTAAACAAAGACCAATGAACCTTGAAAATGAGGTCAAGGTCAGATGAACCATGCCAGGCAGACATGTACAGCTAACAATGCTTCTATACAACATATATAGTTGACCTATTACTTATAGTTTAAGAAAAATAGACCAAAACACAAAAACTTAACACTGTGCAATGAACCGTGAAAATGAGGTCACGGTCAAATAAAACCTGCGCGACTGACATAAAGATCATTAAATATTTCCATACACCAAATATAGTTGACCTATGGCATATAGTATTAGATAAAAAGACCAAAACTCAAAAACTTAACTTTGACCACTGAACCATGAAAATGAGGTCAAGGTCACATGACATCTGCCCGCTAGACATGTACACCTTACAATCATTCCATACAACAAATATAGTAGACCTATTGCATATAGTATGAGAACAACAGACCAAAACACAAAAACTTAACTATAACCACTGAACCATGAAAATGAGGTCAAGGTCAGATGACACTTGCCAGTTGGACATGTACACCTTACAGTCCTTCCATACACCGAATATACTAGCCCTATTGCTTATAGTATCTGAGATATGGACTTGACCACCAAAACTTAACCTTGTTCACTGATCCATGAAATGAGGTCGAGGTCAAGTGAAAACTGTCTGACAGACATTAGGACCTTGCAAGGTACGCACATATCAAATATAGTTATCCTATTACTTATAATAAGAGAGAATTCAACATTACCAAAAATTTGAACTTTTTTTTCAAGTGGTCACTGAACCATGAAAATGAGGTCAAGGACATTGGACATGTGACTGACGGAAACTTCATAACATGAGGCATCTATATACAAAGTATGAAGCATCCAGGTCTTCCACCTTCTAAAATATAAGCTTTTAAGAAGTTAGCTAACGCCGCTGCCGTAGCCGCCGCCGCCGCCGCCGGATCACTATCCCTATGTCGAGCTTTCTGCAACAAAAGTTGCAGGCTCGACAAAAAACCAGGTACATTGACGCTTCGGAAATTACCTAGTACTAAAAAGATCACTTTCTTTGACTATCTTTGATAAGGAAGTAATGTTGCACATTTTACCTAAAAATGTAATACAATTCAAACTAAAGTTGAGAATGGAACTGACAGTTTTGTCTCTAGTACCTCCACTAAAGTTGAGAATGGAACTGACTGTTTTGTCTCTAGTACCTCCACTAAAGTTGAGAATGGAACTGACTGTTTTGTCTCTAGTACCTCCACTAAAGTTGAGAATGGAACTGACTGTTTTGTCTCTAGTACCTCCACTAAAGTTGAGAATGGAACTGACTGTTTTGTCTCTAGTACCTCCACTAAAGTTGAGAATGGAACTGACTGTTTTGTCTCTAGTACCTCCACTCAGATTTATATTTATATTTTACATTTTCTACATAACACACAGGATTTTTTATCTTTACCATATCATAAATGCGCCCGTCATTTAAAATGATTAGGAATTAAAAAATTTGGGTAAGTAAAATCACAAAAACATCCGAACTCCGAAAAATATTCAAAAAGGAAAGTCCCTTATCAAATGGCCATGGCAAAATGAAAATCTCAAAATTTAACACATCAATCTTATGGATAAGAAATATCATATTTCTGACTTGGTACAGACATTGTCTTATGCAGAAAAGGATGAATTTAACCTGGTTTCATAGCTAGCTAAACCTTTTACTTGTATGACGGTCTAAAAAAGAATCAATTATATTAACAACGATGTGTGAACAAAACAAACAAATAGGTAAAAATGGCAACAAAGAAAAAAAAAAAACAAACAAGTCATTGCAAAAATACAGCGTTTTGAAAAGTATTCTCGTTGATTGATATGTTAGGACTATGCAATGAAGTAATAAAATAGCATTCCTTATATAATAATAACATTTAGAAGATGGTATTCGCATTATAAAAAATAGCAATTAGCATAAAAGGTCATAAGAGAGCACGAAAAGTAATTGTGTTAAACAATACACATAAGAAGAGAATCAAACGATAACTATGTTTAAAGACGAAGAGACAGGCATACTTAATTTGGATCATCTGAAACTGAAGAATTAAACTCTGCAATTCTATACAATGCAACATATCATTATTCACTTTTGTTATTTATTATTCAGATGATCAGCAGGAAGAAGAAGATCATACAGTATCAACTGGTACATACATTATATATTATATGTATTATAGGTTGTATTTCTGTAAATATTGACAATGCAATTTCCCATAGGAACTCCTTTTACGGCTAAAACTGTACAACTTTTACTATGAAGTTTTGAAAAAAAATCTTATCCTAGAATTGAAAGTTCATATGCACCACAATGTTTTTCAAATGTCTAAATATAGGGCTGTGCGGCATATTTTCAACGTTTATATGCCCTGAACTTCTCAGAGTTTAAACTACCTACCTCGAATGAAAGGTTACCACAGATTTCAATGTAAACAATATGCACATGTTTATTTACTGGTAACATTCCCAAGTAATGTCTCTGTGAGATGGAACACAGAGAACATAACTGGGAACCAGTATGTAAACAAAATTAATTTTCTAGGAATATTTCCCCAAAAGAGGCGTGTTTTGAGAAACAGCTGTATTTACAAAGTGCAACGGTTGGTGATTGACATGTAGTGGTTAATCATACTGTATAGTACTGCAGATCACATGGCTCAATTCTAAAAACACATAGTACACTATAATTGTAAAAAGTAAAATCTCAAAAATACTAAACTCCGAGGAAAATTCAAAACAGAAAGTCCCTAATCAAATGGCAAAATCAAAAGCTCAAACACATTAAACGAAAGGATAACAACCGTCATATTCCTCCTGACTTGGTACAGGCATTTTCTTATGTACAAAATGGTAAATTGAACCTGGTTTTATAGCTAGCTAAACTTCTAACTAATTGTCTTACAGTGGTAACATTTAAATAAATGCTTTGTTCTACAAATATGCTACTTTACAATACAATTATATTAATGTCTTGATTCGGTATCAATTGTCTTTTTGTTTTTATGTAACAATGTAGTTGTTTTGTCATTGGTGACCTTCTAATGAGTCAATTAACATGTTAGTTGTCTCAATAACATCAAATACAAAAATCCAAGAAGCACACCCAACAAGCACAACTAGGAAACTAACTAAGACTTCAAAGAGACAATACAAATACATATTATTGCAGAGCAACTTAATGTATAAAACCTTATAGAAAACATTTAAAAAATATTGCTTGAATTGCTCAATTTACTAAATCATTGCTCTATGTACTCGTTTCAATGGTTGTTATCTAAATATTACAATATTTATCTCGAACTACAGTACCTGGCCGCCAAAAGTATTTGTTTGCTGTATAGTTCCTATAAAAACGCATTTTATATGTATTTTTCTTTCATTTGTTTATCAGATACACAAAACAATATCTACATTTATATCATCGGTGGTAGTGTTTTAATGTTGATGACAGTTATAATAAGTTGTACGATTGTATTACATGTAGTAAGAAAGAAAGGTAAGAAATAAAGCAATATCATAGATTAGTTGTTTAAAATATCTTACAATTACAAACATGTTATATAAAAATGTAATTATCAATTTGTATTTCTGTTAAATATCGTTTTGGTTTCGATGAGTTTTGAATTTACATATTATACGATTACAATTGGGTTTTTTTTTCTCGGGCAAACTCAATGAGACATTTATGCAATGAAATCGATATCCCATACCCCACGCAAATTTGCAAACGTTATCGTTTTACGATGGAAACTAATTAAAAGAGATGGGAAGACGAGACCCAAACCGAACAACATAGTATAACTAGAAAAGACTGATAGCAACATTTGGTCTACGAAAGCTTATAATAATAGATTTATCATAGATACCAAGAAATATTTATATTGTACGCCATACGCACGTTTCGTCTGTATTTTTAAAAGTACATGAGACGACTAACACACAGGAAGAAGTATTACTAAGTAAACTAATGTTAAGAATACCGTATTGTATATTTTAAGAAAGAGCCCGTATATTTGAATTATTTTGACATGATATCTGCACGTAATAATAGATTGCACTTTTAAGTGATTCGCGAGTCACTTCACGTGAAAAACTTTTGAATATGCATGCAAAAACACATTTCATAATGAGCAAATATTTGAAAACTAGTGTATTACAATCATAATTTATGATTTTCTTTAACTGACATACATGTGTTCAATTGTTATTCTTTTACAGCCGGGAGAAGACCTGTAGAGATTCAAACGAGGTATTGTATGCCTTTTTTCAAATGTATATAAAACAGTGGGTGGTTATAATCAGATAATTTATACAAGTCGGTCTCTGTTTAATTAAAAAAGTATTAAAAAGATACACGTGGTTTAAAAATTTAGAAAATTATTTAGTAAGACTAGTAAGACAAACCATCAACGTATCAAAAAATTGCTTATCACCATTATATATATATACATATCATCACTACGATTTGATTGTATTCTAAAGTCCATGTTAAAGATCGTACTTCGACCTATAATGGTTTACTTTTACAAATTGTGACTTCAGGATGGATGTCTCATTGACACTCATACCACACCTTCTTATATCTAATTAATTCATTTTTCAAACCATCAAGTATCATATTTTCAAACCTACAAGTATTATATTTTCAGACCGTCAAGTAATATATTTTTCAGGCTTACAAGTATTATATTTTCAGACTGTCAAGTATTATATTTTCAGACCGTCAAGTAATATATTTTTCAGACTGATAAGTATTATATTTTCAGAACTACAAGTATTATATTTTCAGACCGTCCAATAATATATTTTTAGACCTACAAGTATTATATTTTCAGATCGTCAAGTCAATATATTTTTCAGATTTACAAGTATTATATTTTCAGATCTACACGTATTATATTTTCAGACCTACAAGTATTATATTTTCAGACCGTAAAGTATTATATTTTCAGACCTGCAAGTATTATATTTTCAGACCTACAAGTATTATATCTAATGACCAAGTATCCGCTGACGAGCCATCAGTAGCTGTATCAAATCACACATATGCTTCTGTTCAATTAAGTGTGCCAAGTAGATACCAGGGGTTACTATCAAGAAACGTCAGTCGACATCACTACAATAACCCAAGATTTCAAGATATTCAAGGTGATTTAAAGCAAGTTGTTATGTTAGTTTTAACAATTATGGTATTTTATTAAGGAAGAGTAAGTTAGATGTGTTGAATGCTAAACGGTTATCATGATATTGACACGCATGATTTAAAGCAGCGGTGAATGTATGTCAAATAATGAAATAAAGTAGCCATTTTGCTTGACCAATGCGACATTTGTAAAAAGATACCCCGGTAGTAGGGACACAGAAGTTAGTTTGGTATATTATTTCCCACTCACCAGTCAAATATGGCTTTCTTATATCTTACTTTCTCAACTGTATCAACTGGTGCATTGTAAATTTTGATGCATGTATCTATGTCTGATTATATATAGATATGTTAAATATGTTAAATTAAATGCGATCTTGTAGTGAACACACAACACTATACTGTGTAATTGTTTTCTCTACAATTTCTAGATAAGAAAGAATTTATTTTCGAAAGGTTGAAACCAGGAAAAATAAGTCTTTTTATCTATGCTTTATTTACTTATTAAGTACTTAGTATATACAGCTGATGTGCAATGAATTTCATTAATTCAGGCAAATATAGAGATACATGTACATCCGAATTTACTCTTACACTTGGTAAACTAACATAAAGATATGATAAACGAATCATAATGTTGAGGTATTCAGTTGTTAAAATATTGTTAGAACGCAATATAATATCTATATCCATGCTTAAAAGAAAAATGAACAATAGGAAAGGAAATGGCGATATGTTTTAATTTGTTTTTATTGATGACGATTTTGAATAGGAGATGGAAACATTGTCTTTTGGTTTTTTTGTTGCACATCAGTGTTTCTGTTGTTTCGTTGTTTTCTTCTAGTTGTTGATGTGTTTCCCTCGGTTTTAGTTTGTGACCCGGATTTGGTTTCTCTCAATCGATTTATTATGACTTTTGAACAGCGGTATACTACTGTTGCCTTTATTTAATGGTGTTGGTTATTCCAAAATATACTTTGGAAAGGTATGTGTTAATTTTGCGATAGCTTGTGTCTTTAATAGTTTTTGATTGTCCATAGCAAACTCGTTTCTTTGATAAGTTCTTTTTGTAACATTTTTGCTGTCCATAAATTTTCCTTTTGCTTCTAACACATATTCAAGTAATATTCAAATTTCTATTGACAGCATGATATTTAAATGAAAATTGTACATTACCAGAAAATCGTATTTTTGTAGATGAGAGTCAAGGGGATTCAGCTTTTGCTTCGACACTTACTATGTTAAGTTCTGACCAGAACAACCACAACCAACGAACAGAAAGAACAGAGGAACCACAACTGACGCGCATACCAATCAATATACTAGTATCAAGATTAGAGCAGATTCAAACTAACCAGAGTATGCCTAATTTACTAGGTATGGTTTTTCCATTTTTTCCATTTTTTATTAATATACTACCAGTTATTACTATTCACCGTTCCAGTACTGATATACAAGTGAACAGTTAAATTATATACCAGTTGCAATAAATATTATCAACCTGATGACCGACAAATGAACAAAGTAATGCATGATTCACCGTTTTACATATACTGTATCTTTTTAAACAAACTACATTTGTTGATTCATTATTAGGACCTGTAAAAGACGGGAGGGCATGTTGTATAGGTATAATTTGATGTGTAGCATATATCTATTAACAATTCCATACTATCTATACGCAAAGAAAAAAGTTAAGCACACCCACGTTTTTTTCGAATTGACAAATATTGTTTGGCTTTATAAATATTTTGATATGAGCGTCACTGATGAGTTTTATGAAGACGAAACGCGCGTCTGGCGTACTAAATTATAATCCTGGTACCTTTGATAACTATTTACTATAAGGGACATGGGATCCTTGGACAATTGGTGCCATAATTAAAAATATATTGCAATATATCAGGCAGTGCTTAACTTTTTTCTTTGTGTATATAATGACTTAGGTATGATCTAATTTTCTACATCTTCAACAATACTTATACAAGTGTCAATAAATCCGCAAAAGTCTACACCAATCGTTGTCTTGAACAAACTGTTACTCTCAAATGTCTGTCTTTAAACGGATTTTTATATTGATTAAAAAAAAAATATATTGAACTCAAGATTACAGATGTAATTTATTAAGGGAGTTCGCTTCTCAGTTTCAAAGTAATTAACTTTTCAAAAAACTAGTTTATATAGATAGGGGATTAATAAAGGAATCCAAAGAGCAAAAAAAAAAAAAAAATATAGGTCACCGTGCTTGTTATAGAGATATTAGCCATTAAAATTTTGGCGGGAAAATATTCTCTCTTGACTTTTCATAGCTTTTTCATTGACAAGTTGAAGTTCTCAAAAACTGTTAAAAAGTAATTAAAATTTTATAAGACTTTTACAGATGGCTTATCATTATACATGTAAAAGATTTACAAAAAGAAAAATGGGGGTCACCGGGCAAATTTTTTCAATGCATTCAAATGGTTAAAGTCAGAGGATTCCGAAAATCTGACAAAAATTCTAAAACGTGACAAGCCAGCTTCCTTAAGCACAGTTCAAAGGATGAAAACAAATTAACCATAATGAAGAAAAAAATCCTTAAAACTGAACTAAAAGAAATAAGAATTGAGACATACGAACCCAAACAAAACTGTTTTATATGAAGTTTCTTTTTGTTGAGAAAAATAAAAGTTTTCAGTCTTAAATATATTCTCATTCAACTTTTGTGTTTTCTTTATTTGTATAAAGAGTGTCTTTTACACAAAATATTAACAAGAACATTTCTGTTTTTGTTTTTAGTACACGATTACCAGAATATCAGAAGAACAAGGAGACTTACATGATACTGTGACATCATATCAACAACGTTGGAAAAGTAAAACACACTTTCATTTAGTGTCGTGACACATTTTCTGTGATGTTATTGAAAGAAGGAATAACATTAAAGTGCATATTCAAAAGCTCAAAGAAAAGATTAATAGACCATAGAATTCAGTGGTTGTAGTTTGTTGTTGTATATCATATTTGTTTTTCTGTCATTATTTTGTACATAAATCAGGCCGTTAATTTTCTCGTTTGAATTGATTAACATTTTGATTTTAGGGCCTTTTTAAGCTGAATATCAGGTATGAGTTTTATCCATTTCAAGAGCCCGTACGGTGACCAATAGTTGTTTCTATGTCGTTTGGTATATTGTGGAGAGTTTCTCATTGGAGATAATAGCACATCTTCTTTTTTGCATATAACATATAATAGTATACAATACTATCTTTCACTTCTTCTTACTACATTTGTATAAACTTCAAGATTTACCTGTATTTTTTTAAAACCGGTTTTTTTCTAAAGTGAATATTTTCGAAGGGTTAAATATTTCGCAGTGGTGACTTGCCATGGCTTTGTTTGGACTTTTTGGCCTTGAATGTTTGTCCCTAATATTTTATTAATTGTGCATTTGCATTCAGATATCGCAGATCAAATTTATTCGTTTATAGTGTATTAATGTACGTTTTTTGATTGAGTTAAGCATGCCAATTGATATTTTACCGTGTGTTTTTCTATATTGTGAAGTTATGCTATTGTTTCAGAAAAAAGGAAAAGGTTTGGATCCATTAAAACGTTGAATCCCGCTGCAAATGTTTGCACCTGTCCTAAGTCAGGAATATGATGTACAGTAGTTGTCGTTTGTTTATGTAATTTATACGTGTTTCTCGTTTTTTTTAAATTTTATATAGAACAGACCGTTGGTTTTTTTTCACTAGTAATTTTGGGCCCTTTATAGCTTGTTGTTCGGTGTGAGCCAAGGCTCCGTGTTGAAGGCCGTACATTGACCTATTATGGTTTACTTTTTTTTTTAAATTGTTATTTGGACGGAGAGTTGTCTCATTGGCACTCACACAACATCTTCCTATATCTATCATTTGTATGCAAACATATGACACTCAATATGTTTTGACAAAATAAATTATTTGTATATATTTATAAATGAATTGTACTTTTTTATTCTATTTTATTGTTATATTGTACTAATAGTCATAAATCGTATTTTGATATTTGTTTGTTATTCGTACTTTTTTTTACCTTAAAAGAACCTTCCTACTGTATTTCATTTATTTTAGAAAAATTAAGTTGATTCAAAATAATAATAATATTATAATAAAACTGTACAACATTGTGCTGAAACCTATCTATTTCACATGCATTGATTTAGTTTTTACTATTAACTCACAAATAAAGTTATAATAGATACCAGGATTGAAATTTTGTATTTGCGCTTCAAAAGACTCATCAGTGACGCGCCTACAAAAGACTAGTTTAAACATATTTTATTTGCTGAAAGCAAAATGGATAAGACACAAGTAAATCATACTTATGAAGTCTTCTCCATAATACAATATAAAATTACAATAATATACTAATGGACATGCATATAAAGCAAACCGTTTATAGAATATATTACTTCCTTTCAAAGGTAAAAAGAGAAGAGAAAGAAAAAAAGACAAAAAGAAAGTTTGAAAAGTCATCTAATTCTATGATGATGACGTATGTGTTGATGATGACGATGATGGTCCGTGCCAGTACCAATAACGCTCTATCAAGGCATAAAATCTGTTTGATCATTTATTAAATTTTGAACATGTTCGAGCATTTGAATATTTTGTTCGTTTGAAAGTTCCAAGTGTCTGCAAATTCACATTTTTGTATCTAACTGTTAAAAGAATAAGGGAATAAACGCTTCAGTAGTAAGGGAAAGTCTACAAAATGGATCAATACTATCATGACCATTTTGCAACGGATAGTTGGTTGTACTTTGTACACATCGAGGAACAAGATTAAATAGGTACTCTTGTGCATGCCTTTGGTTCATGTTATAAAATATCTGTAATTTTCTTCTCTCAAAAAGAGATTCCCAGCCAACCTCAGAACATAGTTTCAGTTTAAGTAAACATTGGTAGATCGATTACTATTCTGGCAGCCTCTAATTGCAAATTTTCTAATTGATGTGAGTAGCCTATCCTACAATTATCCCACACTTCCGTGGCATATTAAGAAATGGATCGAATAGAAAACTAAGTATAGTTCTTAAACTGTTTCGAGGTAACCGGTATTTACATTTAAGTGTTTCTCTACACTTGTAATTATACTTTCAATATGGTTGTTCCATTTTTCGTCACTGCTATAATTAACTCCCAGATGCTTATGAGTTTTACTTATAGGTATATTTTTACCATTTAAGGACAAACTATGGTGTGGAGTCTACAAAAAACCCATCAGTGACACATACAAAAAGTAATAAAGGCCAAAACAATACGAAGTCGACAATCATATAACGTTTCTAATAAAAATGAAGAAAAAGTAAGAAAATTACAACATTTATTATATGTTACATGCATTACCATCTGGACAGCACATGGACTTCCTTTACCACCAACAAATATAAAAAAAAACGATCAAAACATGACCTTATCTGTATAACCTTTAAAACGACAGACCTGAAACCAAAACCCGATCAACCTAATTAATCTATAGCAGTAATTACCAGAATGGACAACTAACACTAGTGTTGCTCATGGACAAAAACAACATAGAAATTAGTAGTACTCTCGTTGACATACGGCTCACAGGAGTTAAAATCAACATGAAGATACGGCTCGCAGTATTTGATTACATCATTGCCAAACAGTTCATATCAGTTGTTATCTGCAAGCATCATCGGTACACATGAGTTGTTATCAATTCGTAATAGCAGGGGTCACTTTAATTGATATCTTCTTTTACAAACAATTAGTATGGAACAAGTTATGTAAACTAAAGGTTTATAAAGCTATCAACAGCTGTAGTCGGGTTTTACTTTATATGAGGCTGTAAACTGTTGTGAGATGTTTCTAAATAACGATATCAACTATAAGTAAGCTTTGGAAAGGCATACTGAACTTTAAAAAAATGCTGTTAACAACGACCAAACCTTTTGTTCCAAAATAAAATTGAATAAGTACTTTGAAAATCCTTATGACCAATATTGAAAATCTACCACTTCACTACGAAGATGTTCATTTTAACCCCTCTCCTTTCTGCTTATTGTAACATCTAATGGGACTATCATTATCAGTGCTACCTCTCTGGAGATTTCATCAGTACCTTATGTTGTGCTATACAGCTATGTTTAAAAGTAGAACGGATTGGTCTTGGCCTATATACCATAAATAGTACCAACTTTCTGCACCAGATGCGCATTTCGATCATCAATGTCTCTTTAGTGATGCTCGAGGCTAACATATTTGAAAGATTAAAGATTATTAAAACATGATTAGCTATAAACTAAAAAAGGGGAAAAAATATAGCCAAAACTTGACAGGGAATCAGAGCTTTGCATGAGTGAGATTCATTCCTTAATTTTTAATAATTTCCAAAATTTTGTAACATATAATGATTAACATAAAGAGTAATATAAAGTGAATGGCAATCGATCATCAAACAGTCACGTTAAGAGGGCAACATTATGACGAGGATACGTTAAATTTGTGGTACACCACAATTGACTCATTTTGTCCTCGTTAATCACTTATCAAAGAATGATACTAATCATTGATTTCTTTTAAATTTTAAATAACAAGAACAAGGCTCGAAATTCAGGAGAGAGAGGAAATATCTCCCAAAACATCTAAATCACATCAACTCATTGATTTGTTGAAAGAAATGAACAGCACCATCATAAATGTAACAATGTGAAAATTCACAAATAAAACACCAATTACCATGGCAAAAATAGCTTGGATTCAATATCATAATGCATATGAGCCAGTAAAAGAATGTATTTGTTTCTCTTTTTTTTTTAAAGTAAATAAATGTCTTCGGGTAGGACAAAAACATTTAATAATTGCCACTGTATAATATTTTTCACCAATGTTGATTTATAAGATTTTTACACGAAACTATTTAAAAAACCAGCAGTTTTAATCTGACAAGTCGACAAAGAAGATACATATTCGTGTAACAAACAAATGATGAGGAAATCGCATAAACTCCAAAAAGGACGGGACTACAGATTTACATGCCTTAATATTCAAGATTATCACAGCTAGCGTCACAATGTTTTTCATTCCATGGTTTCATTGCTTATTGTTATCATTGCAGCTACTACTTTCTGTTTATGAATTTTATCTTATATAAGTAACAGATATAAAAACTATTACATTCTAATTACACACTGTCAAATAGTTTAAACCATCACCTTTGACGTAAAATACAAGTAACCTATTTTACCAAGTGTCTATACCATTTATTCATAAAATATGTGAAGTGTGTTCTTCAGATTTGTCATGCGTCAATGTGTTTAAGAACACTTCATATTAAGAGACAGTCGGAAGAAAGGTTTTTATTATTGATAGGCTTTCCGGCGGTATCACTTTTCATAGTAAAAACAAATGAAATATAGATATAAAATTGCTGATCAGGGTAAGATTGAATTCTCAATTTTTTCATATTTAATATTTTTCCATCAAAACTATCAAATTTCGTTATCAATCACCTGTGTAAACAATTTATAAAACGAAAATCACCATTTATAGTTTCGAAGGCATAAACTTTTAGAAGTTTGATTTTCAAATAATATATACGGCAATAAAATCAGCAGTATATATATAAAGAGGAATTTTCGAAGATTTTGAAATAAATATTTTAAAGCACTGAGTATCAGTTAATATTCGATAGGATTTGTATTTGTAATCCAACAAAAACTATCCCTATTAACGAAATCCTCTTCGGTTTGAATAAACAGATGGAGTCAAAGTCAACTTGATTTATATTTAAAGTAAAATTAAAAAAAAATACTGAACTCCGAGGAAAACTCAAAACGAAAAGTCCCTAATCAAATGGCAAAATCAAAAGTTCAAACACATCAAACGAATAGATAACAACTGTCATATTCCTGACTTGGTACAGACATTTTCTTATGTTGAAAATGTTGGATTAAACCTCGTTTTAAAGGTAGCTAAACCTCTCACTTATAAGACAGTCGCATCAAACTCAAATATTATAAAGTGGTCGTTTTAGTCGATTGTATAAATTGTATAATGGGCGACCGATTGGTTCCATTGAAACAATTGAACATCAAAATACAAATTAATACGAATATTATAATTAAGACGGGTGCCTCTTATTAAGAACAAAGGTAAACTTAAGATCATCTTTATTTATTGAGTTTCATGAATTTTTATTGAATGTAGGAGTCGTGTATGTAAAATCATATCCTTACTTTTCCATTTGACAAAATGTACAAAAACTTTGATTAATCAAGCGGAAAAATCCATACGCATTTGGAGCATCCAACATGCTTATGATATGTTAGTTTTCTGTATGACAATACATTTATTAACACATTATTTATTTTAGCTCGTATAATGAAAAAATTTTGGATAATGTCCATTATATTTGCATTGACGTTTCCAGATATGTCATGTAAGTAAATCTATGCAAGTTGTTTTTATGTTTTGATACTGGTAAATTTAATTGAAATCTGTATTTTTCTTTGGTTGCTGTAATACTTTAATAACGAAAATATTCGTAATCTATGAGGAAAAAAAAAAAAAAACTCACAATGCAAAACAATATAAAATTTAAATGCTGTATAATCTTTACAATTATATGGCTATTTACAACTATCTTGATTTGCTAATTTTAAACCAATCTGTTAAACTATATTCGAAAAAAGGTAAAAAAAAATCTCACATTATTTATATCTTATAATTTATATCAAAAGAAGTAAATATTGACTAATGTTGTTTGGGAATTCTAGAGTTTTTTCCGCATTTTCGCACAGTTTTTGATATTAATCACTCTATGCATGCATTTGCTATTTTTTAATATTGTTTGTCTTTTAGTCTGTTATTATTTTGCGATGGTGTGTCAAAGCTCCATTCAACTGATAGTGGTTTTTTTTTAATAGAGAACAAACAACAGTGTATACTTAAAAAGAAAACAGTTATAATGGTTGCAACGAAATTAATGAACTATGGGTGAATAAAGTTTGATAAAAATCACTTAATAAATTGTGTATTGCTTGCCATAACTTCCTTGTATATATAAAAATATAATGAAAAGATGCCGTGTTATCTGTAGTAAAAGATAAGTGGATTTACTTCCTGTGACTCTGTTCATTATGATTTTTTGATAAATTAATTGCAACGTAAACATAATAATGCAATACAAAATTGTGCTGCAAAACAAATACAGTATTATACCTAAACCAATAACTAGTGTTAAGGTTAGTGATTTTACCCATGGTCATAGGCTCAAGTAGTTTTTAAACGAGTTGGCCAATTAAACCCCTTAAAATTATTCTAAATCTGACCATTTCAAAATCTGAAAGCCTCCTACATATCTATATTAAAAAAAGTAGTCTTTGCATTTAAATCTTCTGTTACCCACAACTTCAAATGACTCCAAACACTATTAAAGTTAATCTAACTTCGAGTTCATAACTCCATTCATAATTCACAATTCTTCTTAATAATTCGCCTCTTCCATTGTTTTTTGTGTTTGTGTTTTTATTAAATATTCTGGATTTAATTATTTTTGTCTTCGCAACCAATAGAAGACGTTTTTATTTTGTTTTTTTACTAATAATTCATATGTTGATTTGACGCTAATTATTGCTACATCTTTCAAACTTTTGAAATTTTTCGATAACATGAAATATCGCTACAATTTATCCTTTTACATTTTAATCTTGTAGTTGACGTTGGATACATTTGGTTTGTGATGGAAAGCCTTATGTATTTATTACTATCATACATACCTTTAGCACGGGTAGTAAGGTCGTCATATCGAGGAACGTTTAGCACAGTGATTTTGTCATAGTTTGGTTAAGTTGGTCATGGATAAGTTATGTTACTTCCCAAAACGATTGCCTCAGTTCTCGTCAAAAGATCAAAAAAGCAAATTAAATGTTTAAATCTATATTGTTAGTCAAACTATCTAAATTTAAATAGTTGTTTTTAAGAAATTAACGCAGGATAACCAAAATATCCAAATTGGTATGGGGTTGGTTAAGCGATTGACATGGTTAAGTTAAGAGTCTAGAAATTCGTCATGGTTTTGGTTACATTGGTCATAGTTTACATACAAATTAATACATATGTGTGGCACCTTAATATTGATAGTTTGTTTGAAGGCGATTATGAAAAATTAAAGTAACACAATTAACTAACTGACTAAAGAGGAAAAAAAGACATTTGACCAAATTCGGTGGGCGTAAACGGCAAATCGTACATTTAAATATTTTTGTACCCTGCGTAACGCATTGCGGGGTCAATGGAAATATCGGGCGTCCGTCCTTCCGTCTGTGCGTTAATCGGTACGTTTTTTTTTATGAAACTGATATCATAGTTTCTAAGTAATAGTTTGGGAGTGTTCGAAAATAAGTGCCGATCATTTATTTTTTAAAGAGTTATGCTCCTTGGAAACATTAGTTATAATGAAAATCGCATTGTTAGCACTCTCTAATGAAAATTCTTGCCAGAATTTTATGAAACTTGCATCATAGGTTTATATTTGCAATGACTTGGATGAATTCACAAATTAGTGCCGATCAATTAATTTTTTAAGAGTTGTGTCCCTTAGAAGTATAACGATATGGATAACTGTATTTTAAGCGCTCTCATAAGTACAATTCATATCCGAATTTTATGAAAGTTTAATCATATGTTGATTTCAGCAATGTTTTTGGACTGATTCAAAAATTAGTACCAAAAGATTATTTTTTTACTATCTAACTGTTACGTTTTGCAACTCCAAGTAGACGTCATTAATCGTTTATCACGATAATTGTACCCGGCAGAGTCCACCTACTTATAAATGATACCGTCCATTACACAATAACTCAACTACAAAATTAAACAAACGATATCGAGATGACACCATTAGTCTTCAAACATTCACAAAGCAAAATATTAACCTGGACAACAGTTTAAACTTATTTATTTAGTAAACTGTAAGTGAAGTTGATATGAAAATTTATTTCAACGTGTGGAATTTAAATGTATAAAAGATCACAAGTTCTAATTAGAAATAGGTCCCTAATGTCTATTTTTACGAACGAATAAAAATGATGTTTTTTCATATTGTTTAAGTGATTTTTTTCTTGTATGCCATAAAGTTCCGATAATATCAGAAAAAACTATGTCGATTTAGTATTTAGTATGAAAAATTGTACATTATTAAATGTGATTGAAAAACATAATTGAAAAATTCAATGATTCACGTACTGCTGTGCATAGTACAAGTACATTTAAACTGTTTTCAGCCTCATTTCTGACCCGACAAGGCGAGAAATCACAGACAATGAGATGAATATTGGTAGATGTATTCCATTCTGAAATAAATAAAAGAAACATTTTGTCTTAGAATTGTGTTTTTTTATTAGTTAGCTTGGAATATACCCACAGATCAGTTCTTTGTTATTTGATTACTTTGCTCTGTCCTTTTCAAGTATTTTTGTTGTGCTGTAACCTGTATGCCCGAATTAAGTCAAGGGGCTTGTTGGGAGCCCGCAAACATTTAAACCACGTCATACTCACTAGCGGTCGTGTTTTCCTGTATATCATATTTATTTTGTGCTTATTGTTTTGAACATAAGTCAGGCTGTAAGTTTTCTTATTTGAATTGCTTTATCTTTAATTTTGTACGAGTCTTTACTTATTTGCTAAGACGTATGAGCTTTGTTAATTGTTGACGGACGTACGGGACCTAATATTTACGTCATTTGGTCTAGGGTGGGTAGTTGTCTAATTAGAAATCATACTGTATTTACTAATTGTATATTACTATATGCTTTTTTTTAGGTCATATTCGAATTTCGAATACACCAACTTTTACAGAAATTTGCTACGATTGAAATTCATTAATAGTGAGCTCTTGTGTTTGTTCTATAATTATGATAATTATAATGATAATATATTAGCTTTACTGTAGACGACTTATTTTCTTGAGGGGTGTATTTTTGGGAGTTGAAGATCATCGTTAATATGTAAAACTCAGACCTACTCTTCTTGGAACAAAACAACAGCATAAAAAAATTGCGACACTATTTTGACTCAAAATAGGATAGAATGGGTTTAACACGAAAAAAAAGTATCAGCAAAAATATTGTTAAACAGTATTTTAATAGTTGTACATAACGTCTGTTTATTTTGATCGTAACACTTCCATCATTCACGACAGGAATTTCATAACTGAACCATGTCGAACATGAACTAAACCATGACACTAATGAACCAAACCATGACATCGAATTTTCTGTAATCTTAAATTGTGTGCAAATGTAGGTTTAATCTTAATAATTGACGGCAGATTTATACCATAACGAAATATGGGATGTAGCAGACAGTAAAGAAATAACTGAACTTTATGCATTATAAACGAACAACATCTTATAAATTTTGACATACTCAAGCAATATTCTGTGTTAAATTATAACCAAATGATGAAAGCTTTAATGTACTAACATATTAGCAATAAACAAAGATACTTACCAGCTTGAATTTATATTCAGAAGTTCCTTTGGCGAAAAATCCGAATGTTTATATTGTGTCATTGATTGTCAATAAAAACTCTCAACACAACCATGTCTAACTTAACCAAACTATGACAAAATCACTGTACTAAACGCCCGTTGAAATGACGACCTTACTACCCGTGTTTAGCAACCTCTAATAAAGTATTGAGATATTACCGTAAGTTTTTTTTATTCCCATCACGAATAATATTCCCTATTCACAGGGCAGATACCGTATATGCAAAATAATCATTTGTTAATATTTTTATAGGCAAATAACTGTTTGGAGAAACGTAGCAAAAATAACTTTTTCGAAAATCTTTTCTCACTTCAATTCTAAATAAAACTAGCCAGTTACGTCATATAGTTTATTGACGTCTGGAAAATTTGGTGGCCGACTCAAGATTTGGCCAAACAATAACTTTATCTTTCTCTAAATGTAATTCAGTATAATAATACAGGTACAGTTTTCATGAAAAGTTAATATTCAAAATTATTAAATCTCGAAAAGTGCTTTCTTTTAAATTCCACAGACCTCGATGTAAATTACGTTTCTTCGATTATAAATATATGTACTAGTATATTGCTGACGTACATGTTACTTAAAAACATTATGAGAAGATATGGTCTAGTTCAATTTGACTGTTTATTAATAGATATAATTATATTTTTTCAGCTTCGAATTGTTGCCAGTTAAAACAATCTGAAAGATGCAGCTTTTTACAAGATATCAATTGCAATTTGACTTTTACATTTTGTTCATCACAGATTGTTTACAATTTAAATATTGAATGGTTCCATGAAGGTGTTTTGATTCACCCAAATGAGGGCTTTACGACTACTCCTCCACAATTCGTTGTTCCTTTAACGTCAGAATGTATACAAAATGTTAATTCAGTATTGGTGTTCCCGGTATCATTTCTGCCAAGTGATTACGGGAACTATACTGCAAAGGTTAGAGGAACAGCAGGGGAAATAACCCAATGCTCAACAACTGTATGTGAAGGCTGCAGAATTCGTAAGTCAGTTATATTTCATGTTTAAGTCACAGTAAATCACATCTGTTGTAAAGAGGGAGAACTAATTCATACGTAATGTATTTTTCACTAGAGGCTTTTCAAATATCGGTCAATTTTCAAGTTAAAGTTAAATTCTTAATTTACGGATGGAAAAAAACTAAGAACACCATTCTCAAGATAATACATGTATAGATAAAAGACAGAGAATGGTTCACAAAACGATAACCAAAACACAAACCAAATCAACAAAATTGTGAACTCCAGGGTTCTTGTAAGCCAGCTGTTTTCGTACTTCTTTTTAAATCGTCTTTCTACTCTGCATTATATATAGTTGGATATGCATGACATGTATTAAAAGCTTAATCCCAATTCAAAAACTGCAAAAAAAAAAAACCCCAAAAAAACCACCATTGATATGTGTGTACTGAAGTGAACGGATAGACATAGTCGTAGTGGAATAAAAAAGACAAATTATACAGATGTAAGACAGAAACACAGGCAATGCACTTTGAAGATATAGGTTGATAGAATGAAGGGAAAACTTTAAATGATTTTATATAGAATATTTTTCAGTTAAATTGATAAAATTTAAATATCGGTTAACTACTCAATATTGCCTAAGCTTCTGGATCTAAAAAATTTTCATAAGTATATAATTATGTTGTATTTCGAGCACTGTCATTAGTTATGCTTCTTGTGGACTTATAGTCTATGCAAGAATGGTCTGCCCAGTCTCCAATCTTAGTATTTGCACGACTAATTATGACGATAAATTTTCAGTAAATGAATTATGTTATTTTACTTAAGATTGCAACTTTTTCATTTGCCTGTTTTGTAAGAGGCCTTCGAATTTGCTACTTGTAACCGTTTTATAGCAATGCTCCCTTGAAACAGATATATGAGATTTGATTTCCATAATGTAAGAAATAATAGATTCATAATGGATAAAAACTGTTTTCAGGACATCATCTCTGTCAGAAAAAGAAGAATAACATTACTATTCCCAAATCCCCTGGTATGTATATAAGACAATAACAATCAAAATCAAGGAGTAAACACAGACTCACAATACCAAAGGACATTTACGTCAACAGTTATAAATAATAAATAAGAAACAACACGAACTCTACTAAAAACCGGGATTGAAATCAGGTGCTCCGGAAGGGTAAGCATTTCCTGCACCGTATACGGCACCCGTCGTGTTATTTCTTTGTTCAATTTGGTAATAATGGAAGGTTGTTATGACTAAGGAAGAATATCAGATATGATTTCTGACACACTTTTGTCATAATGGCCAATCAGCTCATGATGGCGACCGTAAAATTTCTAGAGTGCTGACCTTAATTTGATTGATTCATAGCTCTGTCTTAGCAACTTTTGAGAAAGCAGTATTCCTCGTTCAACAAAATCAACGTACTTTGAGATAGCTCTAGAGTAACGTATCAATTGAGACATATATACTCCATATGCTGGTGCAGCTGGGATGTTGCTACACAGAAATGGAAAGTTGACTATAGGAAAATTAAAATCATCGTGTTTTTCATAAATTTTGGTATTCAACCTTCCATCAGTAAATTTGCTCGACACTTATTATAATTATACATAAATATACATTTCTTAATTAGTTCTATCATATAAAAAAAGAAGATATGGTATAAATGTAAATGAGACAACTCTTCATAAGAGACCTAATGACACAGAAATTAACAACTATAGGTCACCATATGCCCTCCAACAATGAGCAAAACCCATATCGCATAGTCAGCTATAAAAGGCACAGAAAAACAATCAAACGAATAAACTAACCGCCGAAAAACAAAAATGTTACACACCAACAAACGACAACCACTGAATTACATGCTCCTGATTTTGGACAGGCACATACATACAGAATGTGGCGGGGTTAAACATGTAGCGGGATCCCAACCCTTCACTAAGCTGGGACAGTGGTGTTACAGTACAACATATGAAAGAACTATAAAAATCAATTGAAAAAGGCTTAACTCATCAGATGGATGAAATACATATACTACAAATACAAGTGAACGTAGCCGGGTACTTGTACATCCCAAAAACAAAAAGACACTTAGTACAGATCTGAGAGTACTCGCAGTCACTGACAGCTAAGCCACTAACAACTAATAAAAAAAAATCATGCATGCCATCTTAGACTAAATGACTTAGAATGTTTAATAAAATATGCCTACAAAAAGTAACTTCTATGCTGAATTAGGTTTGTATGATTTATCTTAATTCAGTTGTATTATTTTTAGTGGTACCTCTATTCGGAAGACCTCTTCTTTCTTATATATAGTTGTAACTCATCATTATTATATTGCATTATATATGATGAACAAATAATTGTCATTTCGGGGCCTTTTATAGCTTACTATGCGGTATGGGCTTTGCTCATTGTTAAAGGCCGTACGTTAACCTATTTTTTTTTAAAATTATGTCTCTTGTGGAGAGTTGTCTCGTTTGCAATCATATCACATCTTCATTTTTATGTTTGTGTTGTCATTTTGTGTTGTCATTTTTGACATATTTTTTTTATATTTACAGGAAAAGACGACAGTTGGGGCAACATGTATATATTTATAACTGCTGGTGTCGCTGCGTTCGTTATTGTAACAATTATTGCTATAACTGCAGTTATAGTATATTGCAAGAGAAGAGGTAACGTCTTCCAGTTTCAAAAGTTCTAGTTATAAGGTGTCACACCGCCAATTACTCCCTCCAATTTAGAAAGTAGGCCTACTCGGACAAAAACTTAAAAAAGTTAAACTTAAGGTAAAATATTTAGAAAGCTGTGAAAATTGCAAAATTTGGTTGAACAGATAGGGACTTTTAATTAGTGGTCTGACACCTTTAAGACGGTTAATATTTAATAAGGTGTTGTTTTCATTTTTTAAACACACCAAAAATAAAACAACATGAACTATTTTTATGATACTTAAGACGTCAACAAGGAACAATATGCAACTACAAAGTGAAAAAAAAATAATGTTTCTAATATATTTTCTGATAACAAATGTTAAAAGATTTCGCATAAAATTCATTTGATAAGCATTAATAAAAATATATTCGTTTGAATATCGCGTGTATGGTTTCTATAGACACGATTTTATTATTGAAACTTTTGAATTGCCATTTTTATGGCCTCGCAATGAAGTTTCGCATATAGTTTTACTCTTGTCCGAAATTCCGAAATTCCGTAATTCCGTCATTCCGCAACAAACCATTATACGGAGTTTTTTTCTAAATGCCTTCAGATAATGGGCTGATTTTTGGAATGTGAGTTAACCATGATGAGTTACAGATCAAGTTTACATTTCGTTCCGCTCTACTGATTTTTGCCAAAATCACGGGCTATGGTCTTAAAGTTTGACAAGTTGTTGAAAATCACAGTTATACGGACTTTTTTTCTAAACGCTTTCAGATATTCGGATGATTTTTGGCATGTGAGTTAACCAAATGAGTTACAGATCAAGTTTAAGTTTTGTTCTGCTCGGCTAATTTTTGCCGAAATTACGGGCTATGGACTTAGATAAATTGTTAAAAATCACAGTTATACGGACTTTTTTTCTAAACTCTTTCTGATATTGGGCTGATTTTTGGTATGTGAGTTACTCATGATGAGTTACAGATCAAGTTTAAGTTTCGTTCTGCTCGGCTATTTTTTGCTGTAATTTCGGGCTTTGGACTTTGGTAAATTTTTGAAAATCATAGTTAAACGGACCTTTGTTCTAAATGCTTTCAGATATTGGGATGATTTTTGGTATGTGAGCTAACCATGATGAGTTACAGATCAAGTTTAAGTTTCATTCCGTTTCGCTAATTTTTGCCAAAATTAAGGGTTTACAAACTCATGAATTGTTGAAAATCACAGTTATACGTTGTTTTTTTTTCTACACGCCTCCAGATTTTGAGCTGATTTTTAATATGTGAGACTACCATCATGTTTCTGTCCACATGTGTTAATGAAATTGCAGATTTTTCAACTTTTTGAGACGGGACCATTCGTGTTTCTTTGACACATCTAGTTGATTTTGAATTGGTATTTTTTTAAGGAAGAAGAAAAAGAAACAGAGTGGTGAGGTAAGATATACTATACAGACTTATAGCTTTGACAATTGTTTTATGTTGTATTGCTCTGAATATAAATGCTTTTCTTTTTTTATTCGACGTCAATCAATGAATTAACCCCAAAATGACTAGAATAATTTATAAAACAACTCGACCGGGAAAACCGAGGATCTAATCTATGTAAAAAAAAGCGATATCATTGTTAGTGAAATAAATATCAAGGAAATCCTTCCTTTCTGTTTGTTTTGAGATAGAGTAGTGTTTCATGTACACATTGAAAAATGTAGAAATTGAGAACAAAAAAAGCGTTCATAATAATACATCGCCGGTGAGGATGAAAAGTTATTTTAAACATTTATCTTACATTTATCTTACATTTTAAAGAATTTATTTGAAGAACTATGTTATGAGAAATGTACATAACATGTTTGTACACGATGCAATATTTCAGCATTTAAGCCCCAGTCCCACTAGACCACGATCGCACCACGCTCACCGCGATCTAAAATAAATTCAGATCGTGTTGAGGTCGCGGTATAAGCGGCATGAAAATGTAAATTTCCGTTTCTTTCACGATGCTACTACGTCCCCATTACGCTTCTACAAGGATCCTGTTACGGTTATACCACGTTCTCACCGCGCTTATTCTACGACCTCACTACGCTTATCAAGATCTTTCTACGCTCATCACGTTCTTACTGCGACCATACCACGAGTTATCAGATTGCAACACGTTCTTACCACGCTTCTACTGCTATTATAGCACGTTCTCACCACGATTATACTACGTTCATACCGCGATCTTACTACGTCCTCAGCAAAACGGTCAACATCGTGTTCCATATCAATACAGTCCCATTCCTTCTATTTCTGATTTATACGTAGATTTCGCGGAAACAATACAGTCATGCCATCAACATCTAGTAGAAGACGTGGCGTGTTGGTAGGGGTTGATGTAGAGGCAGAGAAAGCTCTGATAGTAACGAATCCTGATCAAGCAGAGATGTCGGACCGACTATAATCCAACCTAAATTACAACCTATTGCTGCCCCATAAAGCTCAAATGACGATATTTTAAGGAACGATAGCAGAGATGACACAGATGTGTCAATATATATAGGAAGATGTGGTATGAGTGGCAATGTGACAATTCTCCATCCAAGTGACAATTTATAAAAGTAAGCCATTATAGGGCAAGGTACAACCTTCAACACGGAACCTAAGCTCACACCGAAGAGCAAGATATAAAGGGCCTAAACAATTACTAGTGTAAAACCATACAAACGGGTAAACCAACCGTCTAATCTATATAAAAACTAGAAGTATGGTTGAGTCGTTAGAGAAAATAGACAAGAAGTCTAATTTCATACAGACAAACAAAACATGTAGAGATTTGATATATTTTATGTGAAAATGACAATGAGAATGATGGTCGTAGTATGAACGTAGTCAGGTCGTAAGAAGAGCGCGATGAGGACGGCAAGGGCGTGCTAGAATCGTACTATGGTCTTGAACAGCGTGGTGTAAACGAGGTATAGTCGTAGTGGAATCGTAGTTGGGTCGCGGTGAGAACGTGATGGTCGTAGTGAGGTCGTAATAACGTCGCTGTGAGATCGTAGCGCAGTATCTCCGAATAGAATCACGCTTTCGCTACGCTCTCACTACGATGGTAGTACCTTTGCGATCTTACTGCGACCATAGTGCGCTCTCACTACGCTTCTACTACGACCCGATTTCGCCACGACCGCACCACGATTGTTTTGAACATGTTCATCACGATCTTGAAGACCTAGCCACGACCGTAATACGACCTTACTGCGATCTACACGATCGTACTACGATCATCAAAATTTGCATTTTTTTCACAGATCGTAGTTCGATCGTGGCCTAGTGGGACTGGGGTATTACCGAGATAATTGAACGAGAAGCTTGTGAAACTAAAATCTTATACCCCAGTCCCACTAGACCACGATCGCACTACGATCTGTTATTCTGTTGAAAAAAATGCAAATTTTGATGCTCGTAGTACGATCGTGTAGATCGCAGTAAGGTCGTATCACGGTCGTGGTGAGGTCTTCAAGATCGTGATGATCGTGGTGCGGTCGTGGTGAAATCATGTCGTAGTAGAAGCGTAGTGAGAGCGCAGTTAGGTCGTGGTAAGATCGCAAAGGTTGCTGTACCATCGTAGCGAGAGCGTAGTGAAAGCGTGATTCGATTCGGAGAGACTGCGCAACGATCTCACAGCGACGTTATTACGACCTCACTACGACCATTACGTTCTCACCGCGACCCAACTACGCTTCCACTACGTCCATACCACGTTGACACCACGCTATTCAAGACCACAGTACGATTCAAGCACGCCCTTGCCGTCCTCATCACGCTCTTGTTACGACCTCACTACGTTCATACTACGACCATCATTCTCATTGTCATTTTCACATAAAATATATCAAATCTCTCCAGATTTTGTTTTTCTGTATGTAATTAGTACTTCTTGTCCATTTTCTCTAACGGCCTAACCATGCTTCTCGTTTTTATATAGATCAGACCGTTGGTTTTCCTGTTTGAATGGTTTTACACTAGTAATTTTTTGGGGCTCTTTAAATAGCTTGCTGTTCGGTGTGAGCCTAGGCTCCATGTTGAAGACCGTACCTTGACATATAATGGTTTACTTTTATAAATTGTGACTTGGATGGAAAGTTGTCTCATTGGCACTCATACCACATCTTCCTATATTTATTAATACATCTGTGTCATTTCTGCTATCGTTCACTAAAATATCGTCATTTGAGCTTGATGGACCAGCAATAGGTTGTAATTTAGGTTGGATTGGTCGGTTCGACATCTCTGCTGGATCAGGATTCGTTACTATCAGAGCTCCATTTGCCTATCATCAACTCCTACCACCCGTGACGCCAACGTGTTCTGGTAGATTTTGATCGAATGACTGTTTTGTGTCAGAGAAATCTACGTATTAATCAGAAATAGAAGGAATGGAACTGTATTAATATGGAACACGATGTTGACGTTATTGCTGAAAACGTAGAAAGATCTCGGTATGAACGAAGTATAATCGTGGTAAGAACGTGCTATAATCGCAGTAGAAGCGTGGTAAGATCGTGTTGCAATCGGTTAATTCGTGGTATGGTCGTAGTGAGAACGTGATGAGCGTAGAAAGATCTTGATAAGCGTAGTGAGGTCGCAAAATGAGTGCAGTGAGAACGTCGTATAATCGTAGTGGGATCGTTGTAGAAGCGTAATGAGGACGTAGTAGCATCTTGAAAGCAACGAAAATTTATTTTTTCATGCCGCTTATACTGCAATCTCACCACGATCTTAATTTATTTTAGATCGCGATGAGCGTGGTGCGATCGTGGTCTAGTGGGACTGGGGCTTAAGCAAATGTTAATATTTGCTGCTTATACATAACATTTGTTAAGAAAAAAATCGTTGCCATAAAGAATTTGAAGATCTTTCATCTCAGCAGTTTCGAACTGTTCAATAAATTCGTTATCTTTGGATGTGTCCCCTTCACTCCTCTAGTCTAGATACAAACATATACAAATAATTATAGCATGTTAACGAGAAGTATACGAGAAGTTTACCTTTACAACTTGTCTTATCAACCATACAAAAAAACTCTTTGACAATTTCATTTTAGGCAGAATCAGTTAGAGTCAGAAACATTTATATCAACAGATGACCTTTCAGATCATACATACGTCTCTGTTGACTTAAGTGTCACAAGCAGGTACATGGGATTGCAGAAAACTAATCCAAGCAATCGATCTAACGTGCATCACACTTACCAGAACAGAGCTATATTTGATGATTTATCGATTCGCAATGGGCTTTCAACAGAAGACTTACACTGTAAGTTGTTTTGTGTCAACATTGTCATTATCAATATTAACTTCAGTCAACACAACACTGTCTCTCCAAGTCACCCAGAGCTCCAAAGTTATTCAGCTTTCTGGGTATGAAAAATAAAGATGAACCAGTAAGTTTGTATACAATACTTTGTCTAATCGTATAGCACATTGATATCACGTGTTAAGAACTGCATAAGCACGCATCCAACGTACCCAAAACGAGTAGATCTGAACTTCATAAGAACACAAAACAAACTTATAATTCTGGTAAAAACATACCGTTAACGTTTTTAGATATTTTTCCTGTTGACTGAATGAAAACATACACAGAACGTACTGAGGTCGTGTTAGGCCTAGGTATGGACCAAATGACTCGATAATTTTGCTCCTTAACATCCAATTGACACCCTAACAAAGCAAGTTAAAGCACTTATCTATAACGCTAAAAGTATGACAGTTACGTTGGTTGTACGTTCATCTTGTTTTTACGACGTTGCCACTCCGTCTAATTGCAGTATAGGATGGTCGCCTGAATATTTTGAGCCGGCTAACAGTTAAAGTTGTAGAGCATGCACACCATTCCTTATCAAACCCGTACATCTCCTCTTGAATAGACCATACAAAGTTGATTCTATGATGTAAATGTTGCAGTATTCTGTATTTATCTAAATCAATCAAAAGTATCCCCCGGGTCCAGTTGTTCAAAAGTGTCCATAAGCTAACGCATTCGTTAAAGTGTCGTTATAATGTCGTTAAAATTAACAAAAGGCTTAATTTCTGTGTCATTTGGTCTCTTGTGTAGAGTTGTCTCATTGGCAATTATACGACATCTCCTTTTGATATTCAATTATTTTAATTTTGTTTTAGATGAAAGGCCTTTAGTACCACCTCATGTTTCCGCAATCTCTAGACTAGAGACTACTAATCATTATGATAGCGTTACAGAAGATAATATCATAGGACGCATTGATGGAAGTCATTTAGTATCTACTGTGGAACGAACCCAACCGCAAAAGATCCTCGATGTAAAAGGTAAGACACTTTGTTCTGGATTTGTCTTCAACTGATTTCAAATATTTATTATAATAAAACTTTTCAATCACAAATGGTACATCAATGATTATATGTGTATGTGTTTTAAAAGTTTCATCAAACGTATTAGGAGTTATCAAACTTTAAATAATAAGAATATTATGAATATGATTTTTTATTTGCAGTGAACGACTATCAAAATATAAGAAGAATGAATAGACTGTCTTGACAAAAATGCCATACAGTAACATACGTAATAAGTGATGGTGAACATGCATTATTAGTGATGGTGTACATACGTTATAAGTGATTGTTTTTGCGTTCTTGGTGATGGTGAACATATGTTATTGCTGATGGTGTACATGCGTTATTGGTGATGGTGTAAATCATTTTTCATGCGTTATCGGTGATGGTGTTCATGCGTTATTGGTGATGGTGTTCATACGTTATAAGTGATCGTTGTCATACGCTATCGGTGATGGTGTTCCTGCGTTATTGGTGATGATGTACATGCATCATTGGTGATGGTGTACATACGTTATAAGTGATCGTTTTCATGCGTTAATGGTGATGGTGTACATGCATTAATGGTGATGGTGTACATACGTTATTGCTGATGGTGTATATGCGGTTTTAGTGATGGTGTACATTCATTATAAGTGATCCTTTTCATTCGTTATTGATGATGGTGTACCTACGTTATTAGTGATGGTGTACATGCTTTTTTATACGCCCGACAAAATTTTGACGGGACGTATTATGGTATACAAATGTCCTGTGTCCGTCCGTCTGTGTGTCCGTCTGTCTGTCCGGCGTAAACATGTCGCACCGTAACTTGAGAACGACTTATCCAAATTTCACGAAACTTAATATATTAGTTTTTTATGATGGTCAAATAATCTGTATACTTTTTGGTGAAAATAAGATTTAAACTTTTTGAGTTACGGCACTTTGTAACTAAAACAGGGGTGTTTTTTTTTCACATGTCGCACGGTATCTCAAAACGATTTTTGATTATTGCTTAAAACTGTACACACTTCTTAGTTATATTAATCTTAATAACTGTATACTTTTTGTTGATGATTCAAAATTATATTTTTGAGTGATTGAGTATTTTGTAAAAAAAGGGGGGAAGAGATTTTTTTTTACATGTCGCGCTGTATCTCAAAAACGATAAATGATTATTGCTTTAAACTTTACACACTTCTTTGTTATATTAATCTAAAGATCTGTATACTTTCTGGTGATGATTCAAAATTTCATTTTTGAGTTATTGAGTATTTTGTAAAAAAGGAGTAGGGGTTTTTAACATGTCGTGCCGTATCTCATAAACGATTTATGATTATTGCTTAAAACTTTACACACTTCTTTGTTAAAATAATCTAAAGATCTGTATACTTTTTGGTGATGACTCAAAATTTTATTTTTGAGTTATTGAGTATCTTGTAAAAAAGGGGATTGTTTTTTTACATGTCGCGACGTATCTCAAAAACAATTTATTGATTATTGCTTGAAACTTTACACACTTCTTTGTTTTATTAATCTAAAGATCTGTATACTTTTTGGTTTGATTTAAAATTTTATTTTAGTGATATTTAGTTTTTTGTAAAAAAAAAAGGTGGGGGAAGGGTTTCACATTTCCCGCCATGTCTCTTTAAACTTTCTCAAAAACTATTTATGAATTTATGATTATTGCATAAAACTTCCACACAAGACGTCTGGCGTATCATGAGCTTATGGCGCAGCTGTTTATTAGTGATGGTGTATATACGTTATAAGTGATAGTTTTCATGCGTTATTGGTGATGGTGTAAATACGTTTTAAGTGAAGGTGTACATGCGTTATTTGTGATGGTGTACACACTTTATAAGTGATGGTGTACATGCTTTAATAGTTATATCAAATAAGCTCTTAAATACATTATATCGGATTGAAACACACATTATAAGGAATAGCATACATACATTGATGAATACTTACGTTACAAGTGATGTTATACATGCATCCTCATTTTTACAGAAATGTTGTTAACCGTGCCCGGAAATCTAGAAATGATCCATGTAAACTTGTCGCTCCTTTAAATAAACTTATTTTCAAAGGCTACCTATTCAACACTGTAATAAGATCATTGAATATTGTTTTTATTGGTATAAATATTGATTTTGTTATCAGTAAATTAAAAGCTAACTAAATATTACTAGTATGTTATTTACATATACATATTTATGGATCTTCAATCTGTCGATACCTGTAACTTGGCATTGCACAATATCATGTTTTTCACTGGCTGTATATGACGTCTTTACACTAAATCTATTGGATGTTGGATGTGTACGGATTGATAGTTTAGTCTTAGATGCATGATTTTTTATTAGTTGTTAGTGGCTCTGAGATAGATGTCAGATAACTGCGAGAACTCTCAGATCTGTTTTTGTGTCTTTTTGTGTCGGGATGTATAAGTACCCGGCCACGTCCACTTGTATGTTTGTCCATTTGATGAGTTTTTTATAATTCGTTTTTATGTTGTACTTTTATACCACTGTCCCAGGTTAGGGGGAGTGTTGGGATCCCGCTAACATGTTTAACCCCGCCACATTATTTAGGTTTGTGCCTGTCCCAAGTCAAGAGCCTGTAATTCAGTGGTTGTCGTTTGTTTATGTGTTGCATATTTGTTTTTTCGTTAATTTTTTTTTATATAAATTAGGCCGTTAGTTTTCTCGTTTGAATTGTTTTACATTGTCTTATCGGGACCTATTATAACTGACTATGCGGTATGGGCATTGCTCATTGTTGAAGGCTGTACAGTGACCTATAGTTGTTAATGTCTGTGTCATTTTGGTCTCTTGTGGACAGTTGTCTCATTGGCAATCATACCACATCTTCTTTTTTATATGTTACATGGTATTGTATACATACGTTAAAAATGATTTTAAGAGTAATTGTATAGACATCTTATAAAAGAGGGAAGAAAGATACCAGAAGGAGAGTCAAACTCATAGATAGAAAATATACTGACAACGCCATGGATAAAAATAAAACTACAAACAGACAAATTATAGTACAGAAGAAACAACATAGAAAACTAAAGACTAAGCACCACGAACCCCACCAAAAATGGGGGTGATCTCAGGTGCTCCAGAAGGGTAAGCAGATCCTGCTTCACATGTGTCACCCGTTGTGATGCTTATGCTATTACAAATCCGGTACATAGACTAATTCGGTAAGTTACAATCGTGAAAAGGAAAGGGTATTGTAGTTACGACATAATGAACATATCCGATATCATCTGTGAAACGGTTATTCCATAACGGTCAACCAACTCGTGATGGCGTCCATAAAATTTACAAAGGGATGATTTCAACTTCACCATTTGGAACTCTTGGATGCTAATTTTATTTCGTTCAATTGTCATTGATCATCAATGTGACCGACATACATTATCCATATAATATATCCAAATTAGGAATCAATATGTTGACTAACAGTAAAACAATTCATAAGTTAACTGACAATAATAAAAAAAAAAAAAGACAATGATATTGAATCAAGGAATATCGAAGACTTTTCGGCTAGTTTCTTTGGACAGCCGGATATGTAAAATAAACTTTGGTACAGATTGTTTTTAAATCAAGTCAACAAGCAAACATTACTAGAGGTATCAATTTAAAATTGATCAAGTTGTTTATTTTGTTAGACTGACTTCAAATCCAATGAAATACTTGGTGTTTGACATTTCCCATGCAGGGATGTCGACACAAAGACAGTGAACTATAATCTGCTAAAGCGTCCCAAGAAAATGCTTGTACCAAGTCAGGAATATGACAGCTGTTATTCATTTGTTTGATGAGTTAGAGCTTTTGATTTTGTCATTTGATTACGGACCTTCCGTTTTGAATATTCCTCGGTGTTCGGCATTTTTGTTATTTTATTTTTAACTTACGTCGTCTTTAAAGTAAAAAAAAATCAAGGAACTATTCCCAAAATAAAAAGATCCAATTTTATAGAGTTTGAAATTAACAGCAGAAAGCTTATTCTATATTTATATCCAGGTGAATATTTGTTATACAGCAGTAACAATTTACTGTTTTCTAATGTGTTTCAGATTGTATAATGAAGATACTTTTACAGTTACTGACCATCGTTGCTTTAGAATGTATAATGATTGTTACAACGAGAATTCGTAAGTTATTTTAATTAAAGTTTGTATCTCAAATCATGCCGCACGATGGGTAAATACATAAGTTCTGGACCTATATTAAGCTTTTTATAATAGAGGCAGAATATTAAAATAAAAATTGAATTCGCAGAAAATAAAAGAATATAAAAGTAAAAAGGTGTGGTAGGATTGCCAATGAGACAGCTTTCCACAAGAAAACAAATGAAACAGAAATTAACAAATATAGGTCACCATACGTTCTTCAACAATGAATAAAACCCATACCGCATAGTGAGATTGTAAATGACATCTAAATGACAAATGTAAAACGTCCAGTGGCAAGCATTTCACGCAATCTAATATTTATGATGATACTATTACCAATGTTATTTCAACTGATCGGGCGGGGCTTACGTTTAAATTTGCATAAGGACAGTCTATTTGACGATGTGTGTGATAAGGATGGTTGCCGTTATAATTATTACTGATTTCTGATCACCCATCAGTGTCATCAAGTGAATTTACAAAATAATTACTAGACACTTCATTGATGAGTTTATCCTAAAACACCTATCTATAGATGGACTGGTTTTTTTATGAGCGAACTGGTTAAACTCCGCCCAGACAAGTGAAATAAATCGAGTAATATTTATAAACACAATTTGATTGATATTATTAAGATTTTATTACAGTAGTCCCTTATAATCAACATATATTGTCAAATTACAAACATTATTCAAGTAGAACACTACATGCTTTGCTCACACTTTCCGGAGTGTGTGTCTTGTTGATATACATAGAGTATTGTGAATATGCCACTTGACGTTCAAACAGCAACTGGTATAAATGTATTGTGAATTCATATTTTGAACTTATTTCAAATAAAATTTAGAAAGGAAATGGGGAATGTATCAAAGCGACAACAACCCGACCATAGAGCAGCGTGCAGACAACAACCGAAGGCCAACAATGGGTCTTCAATGTAGCGAGAAACTCCCGCACCCGTAGACGTCCTTCGGCTGGCCCCTTAAAAAATATGTATACTAGTACAGTGATAATGGACGTCATACTAAACTCCGAATTATACACAAGAAACTAAAATTAAAATTCATACAAGACAAACAAAGCCCAGAGGCTCCTGACTTGGGACAGGCGCAAAATTGCGGCGGGGTTAAACATGTTTATGAGATCTCAACCCTCCCCTTTACCTCTAGCCAATGTAGAAAAGTAAACGCATACCAATACGCACACTATAAGTCAGTTCAAGTGAAGTCCGAATCCGATGTCAGAAGATGTAATAAAATAAAATAAATAAAATGACAATAATACATAAATAACAACAGACTACTAGCAGTTAACTGACATGCCAGCCCCAGACCTCAATTGTCTTCATCATATGAATATCAAATGTCTATAATTGTGACATTTTGACCGAGTTTAAAATCGCATTGCGAGTAAAGAATGCATAACAGGAGAGTCCTGATCTCGGTACTTTTTGGACTGACTTTATTTCATCACTCATTCCGCTGAGACACATAACATACGCGTAACAAGAGCAACACAATTCAGTGCCAATTTCTATATGCCATAAGTCGCATATTCTTTCTTATTTTTGTAATGTTTGTCCACTTTCTGTTTTCTATGGGTATTTCTAAATTTCAACACCTCTATTTTGTTTATGGAGAAAATGTAAATTCCCTTATTTGTTTTCGTCACCTTCTTTGTCTTCTTATTTTATTATCGAGATTTGAACATTGGGATATGCTGTTGCCTTAATTTATATTAACGCTCGCTTTCAAGTGCATATGCATTTACATTGTCTTGCTATCTATTTTAGTTCCAGATTCCTGTAAGGTGAGGTCATCGATTGGATGTAATACCTTAACTCAATGTTCTTTACATGTTACTTTTCATTTGGCAAAGTCTCTTGTTAAAGGAGAGTACCTTATTTACTGGAGAATAAATGGTACCAAAACAAATAGTAATTTTACAGAAGTTGAATACAAAGGCCCTTGTATGTCTCGATCAATTTGTGCAATGATGGTGACAGCTACATTAAAATTACCCCGTACTACCGAAGCCTATGGAATGTATACAGTAAAACTGTACAACAACAAGGAACAAGTGCAGTGTTCTACACCAGTTTGTAAAAATTGTATCATAGGTCAGTATTGTAAGTTTAATGAATAAAGACTCCTATGTGTAACAATTTTACTATATTTTTATCCACTGAAAAGCGATTCAATGATTATAGGTTTTGCCCTAATTGCCCTTGCAATTTAAGATATCGCTTTTGGTTCGACGATATTAGAATGTAAGCTGTTAAAATATTAAGGGCTCCAACTCAGTCTTCTGTTCTTTGCTCCGTAAACCACATGTGCAAACAGATAAATCATATAAATATAATTTTGAAAATTTGAAATTATGCTTTTATTTCAAAAGCATGAACAATCATTCAGACTTCAAAATGACAAGAAAAAATGTGTCTCGATATTTCGACTTTGCTATCCATCTTTGAGTATAGTCATCTTAACTAACAAATTTCTACCGTCACATAACGCAAGCTTCATGCAAGTATGGGTTCATGTAATTTTGGAAACTTGAAAATACTTCCATAAGAACCGATCGAATGAAGATCAATAAACTTGATTCAAACTTTTCTAATTTCGCAATTCATTTGATCTTGCCTATAATCTTGCTATACATGAATAAACAAAATGGGTAACGTGATTTAGTCGACTTGTAATGATTTCCGTATACTTAATCATATAAAGATATATTAGTATATACAAAATTAATCAATGAATTTGGAATCTCAAACTATGATTTTATTATGCAAATTTGAAAAATCATTTATACAAAAAGTCATGCACTTCAGTTAAAATGAAAAAAAAAATCTACAATCAATTGTATCTTCCAAAAGTATACCTTAAGTTGAATTTAACGAACGCATATTTCTTTTCAACAACCCAATTGTGGACCAATATAAAAAAAAACAAGTACATTGACGCTTCGGAAATTACCTAGTACTAAAAAGATCACTTTCTTTGACTATCTTTGATAAGGAAGTAATGTTGCACATTTTACCTAAAAATGTAATACAATTCAAACTAAAGTTGAGAATGGAATTGACTGTTTTGTCTCTAGTACCTCCACTCAGATTTATATTTATCTTTTACATTTTCTACATAACACACAGGATTTTTTATCTTTACCATATCATAAATGCGCCCGTCATTTAAAATGATTAGGAATTAAGAAATTTGGGTAAGTAAAATCACAAACACATCCGAACTCCGAAAAATATTCAAAAAGGAAAGTCCCTTATCAAATGGCCATGGCAAAATCAAAATCTCAAAATTTAACACATCAATCTTATGGATACGAAATATCATATTTCTGACTTGGTACAGACATTGTCTTATGCAGAAAATGATGGATTTAACCTGGTTGCATAGCTAGCTAAACCTTTCACTTGCATGACGGTCTAAAAAAAATCAATTATATTTACAACGATGTGTGAACAAAACAAACAAATAGGTAAAAATGGCAACAAAGAAAAAAAAAAAACAAACAACAAGTCATTGCAAAAATACAGCGTTTTGAAAAGTATTCTCGTTGATTGATATGTTAGGATTATGCAATGAAGTAATAAAATAGCATTCCTTATATAATAATAACATTTAGAAGATGGTATTCGCATTATAAAAAAAAGCAATTAGCATAAAAGGTCATAAGAGAGCACGAAAAGTAATTGTGTTAAACAATACACATAAGAAGGGAATCAAACGATAAGTATGTTTAAAGACGAAGAGACAGTCATACTTAATTTGGATCATTTGAAACTGAAGAATTAAACTCTGCAATTCTATACAATGCAAAATATCATTATTCACTTTTGTTATTTATTATTCAGATGATCAGCAAGAGGAAGAAGATCATACAGTATCAACTGGTACATACATTATATATTATATGTATTATAGGTTGTATTTCTGTAAATATTGACAATACAATTTCCCATAGGAACTCCTTTTACGGCTAAAACTGTACAACTTTTACTATGAAGTTTTGAAAAAAATCTTATCCTAGAATTGAAAGTTCATATGCACCACAATGTTTTTCAAAGGTCAAAATATAGGGCTGTGCGGTATATTTTCAACGTTTATATGCCCTGAACTTCTCGGAGTTTAAACTACCTACCTCGAATGAAAGGTTACCACAGATTTCAATGTAAACAATATGCACATGTTTATTTACTGGTAACATTCCCAAGTAATGTCTCTGTGAGATGGAACACAGAGAACATAACTGGGAACCAGTATGTAAACAAAATTAATTTTCTATGAATATTTTCCCAAAAGAGGCGTGTTTTGAGAAACAGCTGTATTTACAAAACGGTTGATGATTGACATGTAGTGGTTAATCATACTGTATAGTACTGCAGATCACATGGCTCAATTCTAAAAACACATAGTACACTACAATTGTAAAAAGTAAAATCTTAAAAATACTGAACTCCGAGGAAAATTCAAAACAGAAAGTCCCTAATCAAATGGCAAAATCAAAAGCTCAAACACATTAAACGAAAGGATAACAACCGTCATATTCCTCCTGACTTGGTACAGGCATTTTCTTATGTACAAAATGGTAAATTGAACCTGGATTTATAGCTAGCTAAACTTCTAACTAATTGTCTTACAGTGGTAACATTTAAATAAATGCTTTGTTCTACAAATATGCTACTTTACAATACAAATATCTAATAGTCTTGATTCGGTATCAATTGTCTTTTTTTTATGTAACAATGTAGTTGTTTTGTCATTGGTGACCTTATAATGAGTCAATTGACATGTTAGTTGTCTCAATAACATCAGATACAAAAATCCAAGGAGCTCACCCAACAAGCACAACTAGGAAACTAACTAAGACTTCAAAGAGACAATACAAATACATATTATTGCAGAGCAACTTAATGTATAAAACCTTATAGAAAACATTTAAAAAATATTGCTTGAATTGCTCAATTTACTAAATGCTCTGTGTACTCGTTTCAATGGTTGTTATCTAAATATTACAATCTTTATCTCGAACTACAGTACCTGGCCTCACAGTCATAAAACTTTCGAGCATGATTTTTGTACTCAGACTCGAAAATCAACCAATCAAATTGCTGGATTTCATGTTTCGAGCATGATTTTTGTGCTTCGAGCACTGAGCAAAGTTTAATGCCTTCAAAGCCAGGCCAAAAGTATTTGTTTGCTGTATAGTTCCTATAAAAACGCATTTTATATGTATTTTTCTTTCATTTGTTTAACAGATACACCAAACAATATCTACATTTATATCATCGCTGGTAGTGTTTTAATGTTGATGACAGTTATAATAAGTTGTACGATTGTATTACATGTAGTAAGAAAGAAAGGTAAGAAATAAAGCAATATCATAGATTAGTTGTTTAAAATATCTTACAATTACAAACATGTTATATAAAAATGTAATTATCAGTATTTTATCACAGATAAAGTTTCCCTTCAATTTGTATTTCTGTTAAATATCGTTTTGGTTTCGATGAGTTTTGAATTTACATATTATACGATTACAATTGGGTTTTTTTTTCTCGGGCAAACTCAATGAGACATTTATGCAATGAAATCGATATCCCATACCCCACGCAAATTTGTAAACGTTATCGTTTTACGATGGAAAGTAATTAAAAGAGATGGGAAGACGAGACCCAAACCGAACAACATAGTATAACTAGAAAAGACTGATAGCAACATTTGGTCTACGAAAGCTTATAATAGATTAATCATGGATACCAAGAAATATTTATATTGTACGCCATACGCACGTTTCGTCTGTATTTAAGTACTTGAGACGACTAACACACAGGAAGTAGACTAATGTTAAGAATACCGTATTGTATATTTTAAGAAAGAGCCCGTATATTTGAATTATTTTGACATGATATCTGCACGTAATAATAGATTGCACTTTTAAGTGATTCGCGAGTCACTTCACGTGAAAAACTTTTGAATATGCATGCAAAAACACATTTCATAATGAGCAAATATTTGAAAACTAGTGTATTACAATCATAATTTATGATTTTCTTTAACTGACATACATGTGTTCAATTGTTATTCTTTTACAGCCGGGAGAAGACCTGTAGAGATTCAAACGAGGTATTGTATGCCTTTTTTCAAATGTATATAAAACAGTGGGTGGTTATAATCAGATAATTTATATAAGTCGGTCTCTGTTTAATTAAAAAAGTATTAAAAAGATACACGTGGTTTAAAAATTTAGAAAATTATTTAGTAAGACTAGTAAGACAAACCATCAACGTATCAAAAAATTGCTTATCACCATTTTATATATAGATATCATCACTACGATTTGATTGTATTCTAAAGTCCATGTTAAAGATCGTACTTCGACCTATAATGGTTTACTTTTACAAATTGTGACTTCAGGATGGATGTCTCATTGACACTCATACCACACCTTCTTATATCTAATTAATTCATTTTTCAAACCATCAAGTATCATATTTTCAAACCTACAAGTATTATATTTTCAGACTGTCAAGTAATATATTTTTCAGGCTTACAAGTATTATATTTTCAGACCGTCAAGTAATATATTTTTCAGACTGATAAGTATTATATTTTCAGAACTACAAGTATTATATTTTCAGACCGTCCAATAATATATTTTTAGACCTACAAGTATTATATTTTCAGATCGTCAAGTCAATATATTTTTCAGATTTACAAGTATTATATTTTCAGATCTACACGTATTATATTTTCAGACCTATAAGTATTATATTTTCAGACCGTAAAGTATTATATTTTCAGACCTGCAAGTATTATATTTTCAGACCTACAAGTATTATATCTAATGACCAAGTATCCGCTGACGAGCCATCAGTAGCTGTATCAAATCACACATATGCTTCTGTTCAATTAAGTGTGCCAAGTAGATACCAGGGGTTACTATCAAGAAACGTCAGTCGACATCACTACAATAACCCAAGATTTCAAGATATTCAAGGTGATTTAAAGCAAGTTGTTATGTTAGTTTTAACAATTATGGTATTTTATTAAGGAAGAGTAAGTTAGATGTGTTGAATGCTAAACGGTTATCATGATATTGACACGCATGATTTAAAGCAGCGGTGAATGTATGTCAAATAATGAAATAAAGTAGCCATTTTGCTTGACCAATGCGACATTTGTAAAAAGATACCCCGGTAGTAGGGACACAGAAGTTAGTTTGGTATATTATTTCCCACTCACCAGTCAAATATGGTTTCTTATATCTTACTTTCTCAACTGTATCAACTGGTGCATTGTAAATTTTGATGCATGTATCTATGTCTGATTATATATAGATATGTTAAATATGTTAAATTAAATGCGATCTTGTAGTGAACACACAACACTATACTGTGTAATTGTTTTCTCTACAATTTCTAGATAAGAAAGAATTTATTTTCGAAAGGTTAAAACGAGGAAAAATAAGTCTTTTTATCTATGCTTTATTTACTTATTAAGTACTTAGTATATACAGCTGATGTGCAATGAATTTCATTAATTCAGGCAAATATAGAGATACATGTACATCCGAATTTACTCTTACACTTGGTAAACTAACATAAAGATATGATAAACGAATCATAATGTTGAGGTATTCAGTTGTTAAAATATTGTTAGAACGCAATATAATATCTATATCCATGCTTAAAAGAAAAATGAACAATAGGAAAGGAAATGGCGATATGTTTTAATTTGTTTTTATTGATGACGATTTTGAATAGGAGATGGAAACATTGTCTTTTGTTTTTTTTGTTGCACATCAGTGTTTCTGTTGTTTCGTTGTTTTCTTCTAGTTGTTGATGTGTTTCCCTCGGTTTTAGTTTGAAACCCGGATTTGGTTTCTCTCAATCGATTTATTATGACTTTTGAACAGCGGTATACTACTGTTGCCTTTATTTAATGGTGTTGGTTATTCCAAAATATACTTTGGAAAGGTATCTGTTAATTTTGCGATAGCTTGTGTCTTTAATAGTTTTTGATTGTCCATAGCAAACTCGTTTCTTTGATAAGTTCTTTTTGTAACATTTTTGCTGTCCATAAATTTTCCTTTTGCTTCTAACATATATTCAAGTAATATTCAAATTTCTATTGACAGCATGATATTTAAATAAAAATTGTACATTACCAGAAAATCGTATTTTTGTAGATGAGAGTCAAGGGGATTCAGCTTTTGCTTCGACACTTACTATGTTAAGTTCTGACCAGAACAACGACAACCAACGAACAGAAAGAACAGAGGAACCACAACTGACGCGCATACCAATCAATATACTAGTATCAAGATTAGAGCAGATTCAAACTAACCAGAGTATGCCTAATTTACTAGGTATGGTTTTTCCATTTTTTCCATTTTTTATTAATATACTACCAGTTATTACTATTCACCGTTCCAGTACTGATATACAAGTGAACAGTTAAATTATATACCAGTTGCAATAAATATTATCAACCTGATGACCGACAAATGAACAAAGTAATGCATGATTCACCGTTTTACATATACTGTATCTTTTTAAACAAACTACATTTGTTGATTCATTATTAGGACCTGTAAAAGACGGGAGGGCATGTTGTATAGGTATAATTTGATGTGTAGCATATATCTATTAACCATTCCATACTAACTATACGCAAAGAAAAAAGTTAAGCACACCCACGTTTTTTTCGAATTGACAAATATTGTTTGGCTTTATAAATATTTTGATATGAGCGTCACTGATGAGTTTTATGAAGACGAAACGCGCGTCTGGCGTACTAAATTATAATCCTGGTACCTTTGATAACTATTTACTATAAGGAACATAGGATCCTTGGACAATTGGTGCCATAATTAAAAATATATTGCAATATATCAGGCCAGGGTTTCCCCTGGGTCAATTATTTTTTTCGCCACCTCTTTAGCCAAAACAATATATTTTTCGCCACTTTATTATTTTTTTCGCCAAATATATTTTTCTAATAAAATTTTATTTCCCCCCCCCCCCTTTCCGCTAAACAAGAAGTGATTTTTACAACAAAACGAAGAATCTTATCACTTGGAATTGATCCCTCGTGTAAGGTGTAGTCATTACATTGAAGGGTTACTCTCATGACAACCACTTGAATATATTTCTTCATAATGACAGTTTTCTTTTCTAGACCATCGTAAATAAGTAAAACTATATGCTTGAAACACGTGTGTTACTGAAACGACTTTGAAGTACCCACTCAATGATCTATATGAAAGTTAAATGATAAAGTTTTAAATCAGCGACCTTTCTAGCTTTTGAAGATTTTTCGTCATAACAACAATTTTCTTTTCAAAAGAAGGAGAGGAAGCGTAAACTTTGCTTCAAACACGTGCGTCGCAAAGCGGTAAATAAATCCCTTTTATGACATGCGAAAGAAGCCATTTAACCATATCATTTTGTCATATCATACAATCAACACCTTTATTAATTAGGCCTTTGATGTCGATAGCTATAAATGCAATCAGCTGATTATTGATTTTCTGTCAAAATCTTAACGAGTTCAAGGTGAATTCCGAGTATTGTCTGATCGGTAAACATGGTAAAGTCAAAGAAACCCGAAAAAAGTAAATAAACAAGATGGCTGAAAATAAATCGTCATATATATTTCTTTCGCCAATGACGAATTTTAATCGCCACAATTATTATTTTTTCGCAAATTGCGAAAATGGCGACCGCCAGCGGAAACCCTGCTTAACTTTTTTCTTTGTGTATATAATGACTTAGGTATGATCTAATTTTCTACATCTTCAACAATACTTATACAAGTGTCAATAAATCCGCAAAAGTCTACACCAATCGTTGTCTTGAACAAACTGTTACTCTCAAATGTCTGTCTTTAAACGGATTTTTATATTGATTAAAATTAAAAAAAAAATATATTGAACTCAAGATTACAGATGTAATTTATTAAGGGAGTTCGCTTCTCAGTTTCAAAGTAATTAACTTTTCAAAAAACTAGTTTATATAGATAGGGGATTAATAAAGGAATCCAAAGAGCAAAAAAAAAATATAGGTCACCGTGCTTGTTTTAGAGATATTAGCCATTAAAATTTTGGCGGGAAAATATTCTCTCTTGACTTTTCATAGCTTTTTCATTGACAAGTTGAAGTTCTCAAAAACTGTTAAAAAGTAATTAAAATTTTATAAGACTTTTACAGATGGCTTATCATTATACATGTAAAAGATTTACAAAAAGAAGAATGGTGGTCACCGGGCAAATTTTTTCAAGGCATTCAAATGGTTAAAGTCAGAGGATTCCGAAAATCTGACAAAAATTCTAAAACGTGACAAGCCAGCTTCCTTAAGCACAGTTCAAAGGATGAAAACAAATTAACCACAATGAAGAAAAAAATCCTTAAAACTGAACTAAAAGAAATAAGAATTGAGACATACGAACCCAAACAAAAATGTTTTATATGAAGTTTCTTTTTGTTGAGAAAAATAAAAGTTTTCAGTCTTAAATATATTCTCATTCAACTTTTGTGTTTTCTTTATTTGTATAAAGAGTGTCTTCTACTTAAAATATTAACAAGAACATTTCTGTTTTTGTTTTTAGTACACGATTACCAGAATATCAGAAGAACAAGGAGACTTACATGATACTGTGACATCATATCAACAACGTTGGAAAAGTAAAACACACTTTCATTTCGTGTCGTGACACATTTTCTCTGATGTTATTGAAAGAAGGAATAACAGAAAAGTGCATATTCAAAAGCTCAAAGAAAAGATTAATAGACCATAGAATTCAGTGGTTGTAGTTTGTTGTTGTATATCATATTTGTTTTTCTGTCATTATTTTGTACATAAATCAGGCCGTTAATTTTCTCGTTTGAATTGATTAACATTTTGATTTTAGGGCCTTTTTAAGCTGAATATCAGGTAAGAGTTTTATCCATTTCAAGAGCCCGTACGGTGACCAATAATTGTTTCTATGTCGTTTGGTATATTGTGGAGAGTTTCTCATTGGAGATAATAGCACATCTTCTTTTTTGCATATAACATATAATAGTATACAATACTATCTTTCACTTCTTCTTACTACATTTGTATCAACTTCAAGATTTACCTGCATTTTTTTAAAACCGGTTTTTTTCTAAAGTGAATATTTTCGAAGGGTTAAATATTTCGCAGTGGTGACTTGCCATGGCTTTGTTTGGACTTGTTTGTTTGCTTTTTGGCCTTGAATGTTTGTCCCTAATATTTTATTAATTGTGCATTTGCATTCAGATATCGCAGATCAAATTTATTCGTTTATAGTGTATTAATGTACGTTTTTTGATTGAGTTAAGCATGCCAATTGATATTTTACCGTGTGTTTTTCTATATTGTGAAGTTATGCTATTGTTTCAGAAAAAAGGAAAAGGTTTGGATCCATTAAAAAGTTGAATCCCGCTGCAAATGTTTGCACCTGTCCTTAGTCAGGAATCTGATGTACAGTAGTTGTCGTTTGTTTATGTCATTTATACGTGTTTCTCGTTTTTTAAAATTTATATAGAACAGACCGTTGGTTTTCCCGTTTGAATGGTTTTTCACTAGTAATTTTGGGCCCTTTATAGCTTGTTGTTCGGTGTGAGCCAATGCTCCGTGTTGAAGGCCGTACATTGACCTATAATGGTTTACTGTTTTTTTAAATTGTTATTTGGACGGAGAGTTGTCTCATTGGCACTCACACAACATCTTCCTATATCTATCATTTGTATGCAAACATATGACACTCAATATGTTTTGACAAAATAAATCATTTGTATATATTTATAAATGAATTGTACTTTTTTATTCTATTTTATTGTTATATTGTACTAATAGTCATAAATCGTATTTTGATATTTGTTTGTTATTCGTACTTTTTTTTTTACCTTAAAAGAACCTTCCTACTGTATTTCATTTATTTTAGAAAAATTAAGCTGATTCAAAATAATAATAATATAATAATAAAACTGATGCCAAGACCACAACATTGTGCTGAAACCTATCTATTTCGCATGCATTGATTTAGTTTTTACTATTAACTTACAAATAAAGTTATAATAGATACGAGGATTGAAATTTTGTATTTGCGCTTCAAAAGACTCATCAGTGACGCGCCTACAAAAGACTAGTTTAAACATATTTTATTTGCTGAAAGCAAAATGGATAAGACATAAGTAAATCATACTTATGAAGTCTTCTCCATAATACAATATAAAATTACAATAATATACTAATGGACATGCATATAAAGCAAACCGTTTATAGAATATATTACTTCCTTTCAAAGGTAAAAAGAGAAGAGAAAGAAAAAAAGACAAAAAGAAAGTTTGAAAAGTCATCTAATTCTATGATGATGACGTATGTGTTGATGATGACGATGATGTTCCGTGCCAGTACCAATAACGCTCTATCAAGGCATAAAATCTGTTTGATCATTTATCAAATTTTGAACATGTTCGAGCATTTGAATATTTTGTTCGTTTGAAAGTTCCAAGTGTCCGCAAATTAACATTTTTGTATCTAACTGTTAAAAGAATAAGGGAATAAACGCTTCAGTAGTAAGGGAAAGTCTACAAAATGGATCAATACTATCATGACCATTTTGCAACGGATAGTTGGTTGTACTTTGTACACATCGAGGAACAAGATTAAATAGGTACACTTGTGCATGCCTTTGGTTCATGTTATAAAACATCTGTAATTTTCTTCTCTCAAAAAGAGATTCCCAGCCAACCTCAGAACATAGTTTCAATTTAAGTAAACATAGGTAGATCGATTACTATTCTGGCAGCCTCTAATTGCAAATTTTCTAATTTATGTGAATAGCCTATCCTACAATTATCCCACACTTCCGTGGCATATTAAGAAATGGGTCGAATAGAAAACTAAGTATAGTTTTTCTAAACTGTTTCGAGGTAACCGGTATTTACATTTAAGTGTTTCTCTACACTTGTAATTATACTTTCAATATGGTTGTTCCATTTTTCGACACTGCTAAAATTAACTCCCAGATGCTTATTAGTTTTACTTATAGGTATATTTTTACCATTTAAGGACAAACTATGGTGTGGAGTCTACAAAAAACCCATCAGTGACACATACAAAAAGTAATAAAGGCCAAAACAATACGAAGTCGACAATCATATAACGTTTCTAATAAAAATGAAGAAAAAGTAAGAAAATTACAACATTTAATTTATGTTACATGCATTACCATCTGGACAGCACATGGACTTCCTTTACCACCAACAAATATAAAAAAAAACGACCAAAACATGACCTTATCTGTATAACCTTTAAAACGACAGACCTGAAACCAAAACCCGATCAACCTAATTAATCTATAGCAGTAATTACCAGAATGGACAACTAACACTAGTGTTGCTCATGGACAAAAACAACATAGAAATTAGTAGTACTCTCGTTGACCTACGGCTCACTGGAGTTAAAATCAACATGAAGATACGGCTCGCAGTATTTGATTACATCATTGCCAAACAGTTCATATCAGTTGTTATCTACAAGCATCATCGGTATACATGAGTTGTTATCAATTCGTAATAGCAGGGGTCACTTTAATTGATATCTTCTTTTACAAACAATTAGTATGGAACAAGTTATGTAAACTAAAGGTTTATAAAGCTATCAACAGCTGTAGTCGGGTTTTACTTTATATGAGGCTGTAAACTGTTGTGAGATGTTTCTAAATAACGATATCAACTATAAGTAAGCTTTGGAAAGGCATACTGAACTTAAAAAAAAAATGCTGTTAACAACGACCAAACCTTTTGTTCCAAAATAAAATTGAATAAGTACTTTGAAATTCCTTATGACCAATATTGAAAATCTACCAGTTCACTACGAAGATGTTCATTTTAACCCCTCTCCTTTCTGCTTATTGTAACATCTAATGGGACTATCATTATCAGTGTTACCTCTCTGGAGATTTCATCAGTACCTTATGTAGTGCTATACAGCTATGTTTAAAAGTAGAACGGATTGGCCTTGGCCTATATACCATAAATAGTACCAACTTTCTGCACCAGATGCGCATTTCGATCATCAATGTCTCTTTAGTGATGCTCGAGGCTAACATATTTGAAAGATTAAAGATTATTAAAACCTGATGAGCTATAAACTAAAAAAGGGGGAAAAAATATAGCCAAAACTTGACAGGGAATCAGAGCTTTGCATGAGTGAGATTCATTCCTTAATTTTTAATAATTTCCAAAATTTTGTAACATATAATGATTAACATAAAGAGTAATATAAAGTGAATGGCAATCGATCATCAAACAGTCACGTTAAGAGGGCAACATTATGACGAGGATACGTTAAATTTGTGGTACACCACAATTGACTCATTTTGTCCTCGTTAATCACTTATCAAAGAATGATACTAATTATTGATTTCTTTTAAATTTTAAATAACAAGAACAAGGCTCGAAATTCAGGAGAGAGAGGAAATATCTCCCAAAACATCTAAATCACATCAACTCATTGATTTGTTGAAAGAAATGAACAGCACCATCATAAATGTAACAATGTGAAAATTCACAAATAAAACACCAATTACCATGTCAAAAATAGCTTGGATTCAATATCATAATGCATATGAGCCAGTAAAAGAATGTATTTGTTTCTCTTTTTTTTTAAGTAAATAAATGTCTTCGGGTAGGACAAAAACATTTAATAATTGCCACTGTATAATATTTTTCACCAATGTTGATTTATGAGATTTTACACGAAACTATTTAAAAAACCAGCAGTTTTAATCTGACAAGTCGACAAAGAAGATACATATTCGTGTAACAAACAAATGATGAGGAAATCGCATAAACTCCAAAAAGGACGGGACTACAGATTTACATGCCTTAATATTCAAGATTATCACAGCTAGCGTCACAATGTTTTTCATTCCATGGTTTCATTGCTTATTGTTATCATTGCAGCTACTACTTTCTGTTTATGAATTTTATCTTATATAAGTAACAGATATAAAAACTATTACATTCTAATTACACACTGTCAAATAGTTTAAAACCATCACCTTTGACGTAAAATATAAGTAACCTATTTTACCAAGTGTCTATACCATTTATTCATAAAATATGTGAAGTGTGTTCTTCAGATTTGTCATGCGTAAATGTGTTTAAAAACACTTCATATTAAGAGACAGTCGGAAGAAAGGTTTTTATTATTGATAGGCTTTCCGGCGGTATTACTTATCATAAAGTAAAAACAAATGAAATATAGATACAAAATTGCTGATCAGGGTAAGATTGAATTATCAATTTTTTCATATTTAATATTTTTCCATCAAAACTATCAAATTTCGTTATCAATCACCTGTGTAAACAATTTATAAAACAAAAATCACTAATTATAGATTCGAAGGCACAAACTTTTAGAAGTGTAATTTTCAAATATTATATACGGCAATAAAATCAGCAATATATATATAAAGAGGAATTTTCGAAGATTTTGAAAAATATATTTTAAAGCACTGAGTTTCATTTAATATTTGATAGGATTTGTATTTGTTATCCAACAAAACTATCCCTGTAATGAAATCCTCTTCGGTTTGAATAAACAGATGGAATCAAAGTCAACTTGATTTATATTCAAAGGAAAATTTAAAAAAATACTGAAATCCGAGGAAAATTCAAAACGGAAAGTCCCTAATCAAATGGCAAAATCAAAAGTTCAAACACATCAAACGAATAGATAACAACTGTATGGAACGCCACAGCTGTCTTATGTGGAACTCTGATATTACTTTATGTTGTTTTACTATTACTTGATGATACTTTGTCTTTAGTTAATATGGTTTTGACATTACTTGATGATATTTCGATATTACACGTTATGATTTCGTATTGACTTGATATAGTTTTGTCATTACTCAATATGGTTTTGTCATTACTCAATATGATTTTGTCATTACTCAATATGATTTTGTCATTACTCGATGTGGTTGTGTCATTAGTCAATATGGGTTTAACATTACTTGATGTGTATGTGACTTTATGTTATGTAGTTGTTTCATTACATGCTGTGGTTTTGTTATTTCGTAATGATGATTTGCCTTTTCTTTATATGGTTTTAACATTACGTAATGATGTTTCAAAGTTTGACGATTTTACACTACTTGATGTGTTTGTTTCATTATTTGATGTGGTCGTGTCATTCTTTGATGTGGTTATCCCATTACTTGATGAGGTAAAACCACGTGACCAATTAGGAAAAACCTGTTCTATTTTTAGATCGATTACCATGTTGTATGTGCCTTGAATGATTACGGCTATCCATCAAATTAGAGTTCAATTTAAAGTTCGAGTTACTGTTCGAGTTAAACTTTGAGTTAGTCTTCGATTTCGAATTCAGGCCGTTATTATAATTAAAGTTCTACTTGGCATTGAGTTTCGAGTTGGACTTCGAGTTAGAGTCACATTTAAAGGTAGATTTCTAGTTACAACTTTGAATTTGAGTCACTTTTTGAGGTAGAGTTTGTGTGAGATTTGAATTTAATTCTCATGTAGATTAGTTAAGATTTCGAGTTGAATTCGAGCTACCTAAGTTGTAATTAATTTTTGCTATCGCGGACAATGGCTTTTGCTCGGGCTTCCGAAAAGAGGGCTCTGGGGTATGCGTACAAAGATAAACAATGTAACAGTATACAAAACGCAACATAGAAATTGAAATGAAGTTAGATGTGGTGTAATTTCCAATTAGACAACTATCCACCAGAGTTTAAATGCATTGGATATAAGAAATCATGTATAGGCAACCATCGGTACAGCCTTTAACACAGCGTATAGTCAGGTACAAAAAAAACACCATGCACCATGTGAAGAAAATCAAACGAAAAAACTTACGGTATAATTTATAAATAAACAAAATCTTCAAAAATGAAACAAATATGACACACATGATACAACGACGACAATTGAACGTGTTTAACATGTATGTGACCGATAAATTTAACCTAACATCGGACTGTTACAGTAGTGTAACAGCACAACATGAGAAAAATATGTAAACTAGATAAAGTGATGCCCCCCCCCCCCCCCCGCACTCCTCTCTAAAGTAGCTGTATTATAACATAGTCAATTTAGGACTTTTTCTGACATAAAATTGTGCATGGGAGACACAATTGATGCCCCCGCAGATGCATAGTGATATTTTAAAATAACTATAACATTTAACCGCTTATAACCCAAAAATGACAAAGTTCAATTATCTCCGAAAAGAGCAAAAATTATTTAAATTTAAAACCTTGACCACATGCACGCCTTCAATATATGTACAAACAGCCAGCAGAGTGAAAACTGCCTAGGATTCAAACTATTGGAGAAGTTATCTGGAAATGTTCCTTTAATGCAAGTAAAGGAGTAAGTTCGGTAAGGGTCCTTTTTCGCCCCGATTTTAAAATTCAATGTCGCAAGATAAAAGAAGTTGACTTAAAGACATATGAGAAAGTTATATATAACTATCTCTGTCAAAGTTTTATTCTAAAGCGTTGATTTTTACATCCCAATTAGGACAAAACAAGGGATTTTGGCGAAATTTAACAAAATTGACCGAATTTCAGCCAAATTTAGGACAGGAAACATAGAGCGCAGGCGTCGACAAACTAAATATTCAAGTATGACATGTAAAATGTCATAACACACATTAATTTCAAAGATCTTTATTTGTCGACGTATACGCTCTATGTTTCCTGTCCCACTAATCAATGGAAATTTAGCCATTTTCATTGATTTTTCGTTAAAAATCAAACTGAGTACTATTTGTGACGTCATGAATGAAACGCAGGAACGTAATTTTTTCAACAAAAAGACATATTTTCTATCTAGTCAAATGTATTAGCAATAATTCATTGTGATATTGGCCGATAAATCCTAATTTAGAATTAAAGCCAAAAACAGGGGCCATATTAGGGCCTTATCGAACCTACTCCTTTTCCAAAAAAATGACAAAGTTCAACTATTTCCCAAAAGAGCAAATATTTATAAAAAAAAACCCGACCACATACACACCTTCAATATATGAACAAACAGACAGTAAAGAGAAAACTTCCTATGAATCAAACTGTACGAGGAGTTACTAGTATGCGTAATAACTATATACCCATAATAGGTCGGATGGACGGACAGGGGTAAACCATATGCCCCCAACTTTCAGTTACAGGGGCATAAAAAAAAGTTTCAATTGGCTGAGTCAACAGATCGATAGGACGGGGTAATACAAATTCATCGGGAGGGGGGGGGGGATATCGGGTGCTCAAGAAAGGTTAGAAGGAGATTTTGCTCAACGAGTGGCAACCGTCGGGTTATTTTGGAAAATACAAACCCATTGATTTGGTTTTATTTGGTAGTTTACATTGGAGGAAAAGATGACAGTATTTAGGTTACGACAACTGAAACATATCCGTCGTCACATTTGAAATAGATATTTCAAACAGGTTTTTTTTCAATTAGTGCGAGGTAGATCAGAAAATTCAATTGCTAAAAATAAAAGATTGATATTTGCAATTGTATATGTTCAAATGATCGTTCACACTAAAAAAACATCGGAGAATTGTTATTTTATAGTATTGATGCTTTGTCGCTTAGTCCGAGCCTGACACCCCTTCCTCCATTTCCCGATAATTTAGTGTGAGTTGATTTAAAGTGTCTAATTTGTTTGAAAACAATAAAGTACAAGTCTTGATTTGTGTCCTCAATATCAAGAAAAGTATCTACAGAAAAACTTTTTTTATTTTGTTTTTACCGATAAATGTATCGATAAATGTACAGCCGGTCAACATTACGCTTTTGCACTGAAATCAACAATATCAGGCGAGACACTGGGTTCCGCGGAATATTTTACAAATTTACTATAATACTGCTTCCATTTTAAAACTAAGAGAGAAAAAAAAAAAACGGCAGGACCAAGTTGTTTGGGGATATCACAACTATGTCCGAAATATTGTAATTTTTTTAGTACTTTTTTTCCTTTCATTGTCTGCCGTTCCCTTTTTTTTATACCAAATAACTCTGAACAACCACTCGAACTTAAATTTGAACTTTGACTCAATGGATAGCGATTCCCATCCAAAGCACATCAAACAAAAGAAGGACAAAAGATACAAGAGGGACAGTCAAACTCATAAATCGAAAATAAACTGACAACGCCATGGCTAAAAATGAAAAAGACAAATAGACAAACAAAAGTACACATGACACAATATAGAAAACTAAAGAATAAGCAACACAAACCCCATTTTTCCTAATTTGTCACGTGGTTTTACCTCATCAAGTAATGGGATAACCACATCAAAGAATGACACGACCACATCAAATAATGAAACAATAATCAATTAGTGTAAAATCGTCAAATTTTGAAACATCATTACGTTATGTTAAAACCATATAAAGAATAGGCAAATCATCATTACGAAATAACAAAACCACATCATGTAATGAAACAACTACATAACGTTAAGTCACGTTCACATAAAGTAATGTTAAAACCACATTGACTAATGACACAACCACAACGAGTAATGACAAAACCATATTGAGTAATGACAAAACTACATCAAGTCAATACAAAACCATATCGTGTAATATCGAAACATTATTAAGTAATGACAAGTCCATATTGAGTTATATCAAATTATCATTATGTAAAGACAAAATATCATCAAGTTATAGTAAAACAACATAAAGTTATATCAGAGCTCCACATAAGACAGCTGTGGCGTTCCATACAACTGTCATGTTCCTGACTTGGTACAGGCATTTTCTTATGTTGAAAATTTGTTGGATTAAGCCTGGTTTTAAAGGTAGCTAAACCTTTCACTTATAAGACAGTCACATCAAACTCCAATAATATAAAGTGGTCGTTTTAGTCGATTGTATGAATTGTATACTGGGCGACCGATTGGTTCCATTGAAACAATTGAACACCAAAATACAAACTAATACGAATATTATAATTAAGACGGGTGCCTCTTATCAAGAACAAAGGTAAACTTAAGATCATCTTTATTTATTGAGTTTCATGAATGTAGGAGTCGTGTATGTAATAACTCATATCCTTAATTTTCCATTTTACAAAATGTACAAAAACTTTGATTAATCAAGCGGAAAAATCCATACGCATTTGGAGCATCCAACATGCTTATGATATGTTAGTTTTCTGTATGACAATACATTTATTAACACATTATTTATTTTAGCACGTATAATGAAGAAATTTTGGATAATGTCCATTATATTTGCATTGGAGTTTCCAGATATGTCATGTAAGTAAAAATATGCAATTTGTTTTAATATTTTGATACTGGTAAATTGAATTGAAATCTGTAAAAATTCCTTTGGTTGCTGTAATACTTTAATAACGAAAATATTTGTAACCTATAAGAAAAAAAACTCACAATGCAAAACAAATAATAGCATATAAAATTTAAATGCTGTATAATCTTAACAATTATATGACTATTTGCAACTATCTTAATTTGCTAATTTTAAACCAATCTGTTAATCTATGTATGAGAAAAAAGGTTAAAAAAAATCTCGCATTATTTATATCTTATAATTTATATCGAAAGAAGTAAATATAGACTAATTTTGTCTGGGAATTCTAGAGTTTTTCCCGCATTTTCGCACAGGTTTTAATATTAATCACACTATGCATTTGCTTTTTGAATATTGTTTGTCTTTTAGTGTGTTATTATTTTTCGATGGTGTGGAAGCTCCATTCAACTGATCGTGTTTTTTTTAATAGAGAACAAACAACAGTGTATACTTTAAAAGAAAACAGTTATAATGGTTGCAACTACTCAATGAACTATGTGTGAATAAAGTTTGATAAAAATCACTTAATAATTTGATGCCTTTTAGTATATTGCTTGTCATAACTTCCTTGTATATAAAAATATAATGAAAAGATGTTGTGTTATCTGTGGTAAAAGATAAGTGGATTTACTTCCTGTGACTCTGTTCATTATGATATGTTGATGAATTAATTGCAACGTAAACATGATAATTCAATACAAAATCGTGTTGTAAAACAAATACTGTATTATACCTAAACCAATAATTGGTGTTAAGATTAGTGGCTTAACCAATTGTCATAGGCTCAAGTAGATTTTACACAAATTGGCCAATTAAACCCCTTAAAATTATTCTAAATCTGACCATTTCAAAATCTGAATGCCTATTACATATATATAAATAGTAGTCTTTGCATTTAAATCTTCTGTTACCCACAACTTCAAATGACTCAAAATATTATTAAAGTTAATCTAACTTCGAGTTCATAACTCCATTCATAATTCACAATTCTTCTTAATAATTCGCCTCTTCCGTTGTTTTTTGTATTTTTATTTAATTAACCTCTGGATTAATTTTATTTTTGTCTTCACAACCAATAGAAGACGTTTTCATTTTGTTTTTTTACTAATAATTCATATGTGGATTTGATGTAGATTACTGCTGCATCTTTCAAACTTTTGAAATTTTTCGATAACATGAAATATCGCTACAATTAATTCTTTTACATTTTAATCTTGTAGTTGACGTTTGATACATTTGGTTTGTAATGGAGAGCCTTATGTATTCATTATTATCATACACACCTTTAGCAACCTCTAATAAAGTATTGAGATATTACCGTATGTTTTTTTTTTATTCCCATCATGAAGAATATACCCTATTCACAGGGCAAATACCGCATATGCAAAATAATTATTTGTTAATATGTACATAGGCAAATAACTGTTTGGAGAAATGTGCTTAGGCAAATTAGCTGTTCGGGAATATCAACGTAGCAAAAATAACTTTTTCGAAAATCTTTTCTCATTTTAATTCAAAATAAAACTAGCCAGTTACGTCAAATAGTTTATTGACGTCTGGAAAATAGGGTTGTCGACTCAAGATTTGGCCAAACAATAACTTTATCTTTCTCTACATGTAATTCAGTATAATAATACAGTTACAGTTTTCATGAAAAGTTAATATTCAAAATTATTTAATCTCGAAAAGTTTTTTTCCCTAAATTCAACGGACCTCGATGTAAATTACGTTTCTTCGATTTTATATATATACTAGAACGCACCCGTGATATCGCGGGTCCGTGACTGAATTAAAGTATATAACTATGCGTAAGCCTTAATTAAGTATAAGTATTGTCATATGATAAAGTCATGCCGATTATAAGATGCACAGTTTTCTCTGATTTCTGTTTGAACCCGTCTACCTGGAACTTATCAATTATTGATAATATTAATTATTTGGAAAACAAAAGATCCTGGAATGGAGTAAGTTTTAATCAACAGCATTGTCCTATATTAATTATAAATAAAGTTGAATTCTTTGATTCGCTATGCCCGCTAACAAATTGAAAACTGTATCTATATGCCTTATTTTAAGTCCAGATTTTTAGTATTCGTATTGTTATCTTAAAAAGTCCTACTGATTAAAATACTACAATAGGGAACAATTTGACAATGATTGAATTTAGTAGTGTCAACCCTGTGCTGTGATTATGACCCGTGTATATAGCAAAACCCTAAATACAGCGTTTGGTGGTGCGCCTGTCAGAAGCGGAACGTACAGATAAGGTAATAGGTAACAGATGAAAATACTTCTGGTATCGGTATCGGATTCGACCCGGAACTTGTTAATTATTGGCTATTTTAATTATGTGGAAACCAAAAGGGTCTGGAGTGGTGTAATTTTTAATCTACACCACTGTCCTATATTAGCTATATATAAAGTTGAATTCTTTGATTTGTCGTTTTTTCTCCATGACGGCTGACAAATTGGACCTCGTTATTTTACTATTATAGAATGTATATTGCAGACGCACATGTTGTTTAAAAACATTATGAGAAGATATTGTCTTGTTCAATTTGACTGTTTATTAAGATATAATTATATTTTTCAGCTTCGAATTGTTGCCAGTTAAAACAATCTGAAAGATGCAGCTTTTTACAAGATATCAATTGCAATTTGACTTTTACATTTTGTTCATCACAGATTGTTTACAATTTAAATATTGTATGGTTCCATGAAGGTGTTATGATTCACCCAAATGAGGGCTTTACGACTACTCCTTCAACATTCGTTGTTCCTGTAACGTCCGAATGTATACAAAATGTTAATTCGGTATTGGTGTTCCCGGTATCATTTCTGCCAAGTGATTACGGGAACTATACTGCAAAGGTTAGAGGAACATCAGGGGAAGTAACCCAATGCTCAACAACTGTATGTCAAGGCTGCAGAATTCGTAAGTCAGTGATATTTCATGTTTTAGTTACAAAAAGCACATCGATAGTAAAGAGGGAGAACCAATTCATACTTAATATACTTCACACTCAGAGCATTCTCAAAGGGGGACCAAAGATACCAAAGGGACAGTCAAACTCATAGACGTTCAATTTTTCAGTTTTAATTAATTTCTTAATTGCAGAATTAATATCAAACATAATATAGATAGATTGAATAGGGTGGAATCAATTGAAGAAATACTAATAACACTATTCTCAAGATAATACATGTAAAGATAAAAGACGGAGAATGGTTCTCAAAACAATACACAGAACACAAACTAAATGAGCCCAAAAAAAAGGTGAACACAAGCGTTCTAGTAATCCAGCTGTTCTCGCAACACTTTTGAAATCGTCTTTCTACTCTCAATGAAATATAAAAGAACATGCATGACATGTTTTCCAAGTTATCACAGATCTCTTAAGGTGGTACCTTACAATACAGGGAGATAACTCTGTAAAATCAGCTAAACGTTTTAATTACGTTGTGTTGTTAAGGGAATACTAAGCTTCTAAATGATCAAAATTAGTGTTTGTCAACCTGCTATATAACCAGTGTACTTTTTCTGATAAAATAGTTGGTTCAGATGTTTTGAAATTTTTATATTTTTGTCAAAGGGTCAAAGTAAATACTTTGTCAAAATTTTATGAAAATTAAACGAGCAAAATTTATCTAAATATTTTATTACCACCTTAAACTAGGGATTGACATTAACCAATTTTTGTCGTCAGTTAAGCAAAATTTGATATGCGTGTACTGAAGTGAACAGATATGCATCATGTAATAATATAAAAAAAGGAAATTCAAACAGATATAACACAGGCAGACAGATAATGATGAACATTGACGATTAAGGTTGAGAGAATGAAGGCACAACTTTAAATAATCGAATAAAGAACATTTTTCAGTAAGGTCGGGTTTTTAAGGTTTTTTTTCACAAATGTGTTGTCGATTAATAAAATTATAATATCGGTTTACTACTTTTGCCTTATTTTATGGATCTCCAAATTATTTCAACGTTCGTATTTCGACCACTGGCATTGGTTCTTCTTGTGGACTTATAGTCTATAGAAGAATGGTCTGACCAGTCCCAAAACTTAGTATTTGCACGACTCAGTATGACGATAAATTGTCAGTGAATGAATTATGTTATTTTACTTTATAAGGTTGTAACATTTTCAGACAAAGTTGATTTGGCTGTTTTGTTTGAGGCCTTTGGATTTGGTTATAAAAACCGTTATATAAAAATGTTCTCTTGAAACAGATATCTATACAAATGAAATTTCCATAATTTAATACATTTTAGATTAATAATGGATTTAAACTGTTTTCAGGACATCATTTCTGCCAGAAGAATGACATTTCAATTCCTAAGTACCCAGGTATGTTTACAACTTTGCTTGACACTTATTACAGGTACATAAATATACGTAAATATAAAAATTTAATCCTGGTATCTATGATGAGTTTATTTTCAACCACTGGGTCGATGCCACTGCTGGTGGAGATCTATTTCCCCCAGGGTATCACAAGCCCAGTAGTCAGCACTTCCGTGTTGACTATCGATATCATTGATATGTTTATAAATATAAATTAACTGTTAACAAAACTTTGAATATTTGAAGTACTAAGGCTTTTCTACCTCAGGAATAGATTACCTTAGCTTTATTTGGCCAAACTTTTAGGAATTTTTGGTCCTCAATGCTCTTTAACTTCATACTTTATTTGGCCTTTTAAACATTTTTTGATTCGAGCGTCACTGATGAGTCTTTAGTAGACGAAACGCGCGTCTGGCGTTAATATAAAATTTTAATCCTGGTATCTATGATGAGTTATTCTATATACATTTCTAAATTTTCTTTTTCAGTTCATTCTGAAAGATTCATACATCTTTCATTCTCTTCAGTAATTAAATGAGAAATTTGTCAATAATTTTGATAAAAATCTAATCTATACAGTATTTTGCATTGTTAATTGGTACAGCCAACGATATTCTTTTCATTCATTCTCGGGTTCTTTTTACTTCAGAATACTAAATTATTAAAAGCACATTTTACTCTTAATATCACATTCAACAAGTCCAACATACAAGTCAAAAGAAACACGGATTCCAAATGATAAAACATATATTCATAGCATTGGAAATTACTTATGATTGTGTCTGGCGTAAACACAAAATTTCAATCCTGGTATCTATGATGAGTTTTTATAATACAATATCCCGGTTCTTCTATTTATATTTACTCATAAGTCTGATGAATACTAACGAATTGCATAGCTTTGTGCTTAGTTGTTCATGATTAAAATAGAAGAACCACAAAGACGTGTTTCAGAAATATTTTGTCCCCTTATTATTATTATCTATTGTGTTTACATATTACAAGATGAAATTTCATTGCAAAATATTATGTTTACCTGTTTATAATATGTGAATATTTTAAATATACTTACAGGAAAAAACGACAGCTGGGACAACTTCTATATATTTATAACTGCTGGTGTCGCTGCGTTCATTATTGTATCAATTATTGCGTTAACTGCAGTTATTGTACATTGCAAGAGAAGAGGTAACGTCTTCAATTTTGTTCTAGTTATTATAAGACGGTTGATATTTAAGAAAATGTTGTATTGATGTTTTAAAAACACAAAAAAAAAAGAATTATATTTTAAAAATACTATAAGACGTCAAAGAGGGACACAAGGCAACTACGAAGTTACAATTGTTATGTTTCTAAAATCTTTCTGATAAAAAGTGATGATGATTCCGCATATAATTCATTTAATGAGCATTGATAAAAATATGTGCTTTTGAATAGCGCGTGTAAAGTGCCTTTTTTTATTGAAACTATTAAATTGCCATTTTTGATTTTGAAGTGGTTTGTATTTTTTAAGGACGACGAAAAAGAAGCAGAGCGGTGAGGTATGATATATTATCAAGAATGTATAGCTATGACCATTGTTGTATGTTGTATGGTTCTGAATATAAAGGAATAAATTGTCATTCGAAGTCAACTAATCAATAAATAAAGCAATCAATCTATGAACATATCAAATTGTATTATGTGTAATTCGATCCCGAACACTTATGTTCGTATTGCTTGTAGAGCGTACGTTATTTTACAAATAAAACATGTCCAACAATGTTACTCCCCTTAAGACATATAATTAGGTATGCGAAGATGTGGTATGAATGCCAATAAGACAACTCTCCATCCAAGTCACAATTTGTAAAAGTAAACCATTATAGGTTGAAGTACGGTATTCCACATAGAGACATGGCTCACACAGAACAACAAGCTATAAAGGGCCCAAAATAACTAGTGTATAACAGCCGACGGTCTAATCTAAATAAAAAACAATATCATTGTTAGTGAAATTAATATAAAGGGAAATATATCCTCCCTTTTTGTTTAATTATGTTGGGATAGAGGATAATGGAAATGTACACAGTGAAAAATGTGGAAATTGAGAACAAAAGAGCATTCATAATAATACATCGCCGGTGAAAAGTTATTCTAAACATTTATCTTACATTTTAAAGAATTTATTTGAAGAACTGTGCTATGAGAAATGTACATAACATGTTTGTATACGATGTAATATTTCAGTATTTACCAAGATAATTGCACGAGAAGCTTGTGACACTAAAATCTAAACAAATGTTAATATTTGCTGCTTATGCATAAAATTTGTTTAGAAAATAATCGTTGACATAAAGAAGTTAAATATCTTTCATCTCAGTAGTTTTCGAACTGTTCCATAAATTCTTTATCTTTGGATGTGTCCCCTTCACTCCTGTAGTCTAGATACAAACATATACAAATAATAGGCATGTAGCGAGAAGTTTACCTTTACAACTTGTCTTATCAACCATACAAAAAAACTCTTCTACAATTTCATTTTAGGCAGAATCAGTTTGAGTCAGAAACAAATATATCAACAGATGACCTTTCACATCACACTTATGTCTCCGTTGACTTGAGTGTCCCAAGCTACTACATGGGATTACAGAACATAAATCCAAGCAACCGTTCTAATATTCATCACACATACCAGAACAGAGCTACATTTGATGATTTATCGATTCGCAATGGGCTTTCCACAGACGACCTTCACTGTAAGTTGTTTTGAATCAACATCGTCATTATAAATATTAAAACTGTAAAGTTTCAGTCACATCACAATGGTTCTCAAAAGTCCGGGATTTACTCACAGCCCCCAGAACTCCAAAGTTATTTATGTTTCTGAGTATGCAACCAAACGAAAAAAAGATCAACCAGTTAGTTTGTATACCAAACTTTGTCTAATTGTAAAGCACATTGTATGTACATGTTAAAAACTGCATAATCACGCAACAAACGTTACCAAAAGGAGAAGATGTTCATAAGAACACAAAGCAAACTTATAATATTGTGAAAAAACAAAACAATTTTTGTCAGCTTTTTTATTAAAAATTTTGATCGTATTCAAACTGAATAAAGACATGCAAAGTTTAGAACGTACGGACGTCGAGCTAGGTCTGTATGGACCAAATGAACGTGCGTCCAACGGACCCAGTGAGTTTGTACTTGATCTTCCAATTGACACCCTATCACAGCAAGTTATAGAACTTATCTATTAAGCACAAAGTATGGCAAGTCAATTGGTTGTACGTTCATCTCGTTTTAACAACATTGCCACTCCGTTCAATTACAGTATGGGATGGCCGCCTGAAAATTTTGAGCAGGCTTAAAGTTCTAGAGCACTATCTTTTATCAAACCCGTACATCAAGTTCTTGAATAGAGCATAAAGAGTTGATTCTGTTTTGTATATACGACCTTTTGTGTTTCTTTGGTTCTTGTGGCGTGACTCTGGACTTTAATAGATCCTGTCAGTGTGTTATTGTTCTATAATATGTCATTTTGTTATGTTTCTATTATAAATTAGAAAATACGTTGAACCACAAACGTCAAAATTATTTAATCACGTAGTGGAATGAACCAGTTGTGGATTCTTATAAATTCTATAGAACTTTTGGACTATTTCAAATCTCGGTCTATTTCTGAAATTTATTCTTACATACTTTTGATTTTTTTTAACCCTAAATGCAAACATTGCCCATGTAAAATTATAAAATTGTTTGTATAAACATTTAACGACAAAAATATGTGACGTATAGAATTTTCTGACGTCAGACACGCGAAGCAATTGCTCCTTTTAAAATTGTAACACGATGATGACTGTTGTACCCATATTTTGACTATATTATTTATTATGTCGTTTAGTTCACACATCACTGTAAATATAACGGAATTTTGATGAGAATGTCATACAAAGTGAGAGGTTTAGCGCTATAAAACCAGGTTTAATCCACAATTTTCTACATTTGAAAATGCCTGTACCAGGTCAGGAATATGACAGTTGTTGTCCATTCGTTTTTGATGTATTTTGTCATTTGAATTTTGCCATGATTAGGGACTTTCCGATTTTATTTTCCTCTAAGTTCATATAAAAAAGAAGATGTGGTATGATTGCCAATGAGACAACTCTCCATAAGAGGCCAAAATGACCAGAAATTAACAACTATAGATCACCATATGGCCTTCAACAATGAACAAAGCCCATACCGCATAGTCAGCTATAAAAGGCCCAGAAATGATAAATGTAAAAAGAATCAAACGAATAAACTAACCACCTAATTTATGTACAAAAATGAACGAAAAACAAAAATGTTGCACATCAACAAATGACAACCACTGAATTACATGCTCCTGAATTTGGACAGACACATACATACAGAATGTTGCGGGATTAAACATGTTAGCGGGATCCCAACCCTCCCCCTAACCTGGGACTGTGGCATAACACTACAACATAAGAACGAACTATAAAAATCAGTTAAAAAAGGCATCAGATGGACAAAAACCCAATAGGACGTGGCCGGGTACTTGTACATTCCGACAACAAAAAGACATTCGGAACAGATCTGAGAGTACTCGCAGTTATTTGACAGCTAGTTCAAAGCCACAAACGACTAATAAAAAAAATCATGCATCTAAGACTAAACTCAGTATTTTTGTTATTTTATTTCTTTCTATGATGTAGCAGTATTCTGTGATGATGGTGTTCGTTGAAATGAATCAAAAGTTTCCTACCAAAAGGCTTGATTTCTGTGTATTGTGGTCTGTAGTGGAGAGTTGTCTCATCGACAATCACACCACAACTCCTTTCCATAAACAATCCGTACTTTTCTGATTGGGTTCCATTAATATATTCCCCAGAACTAGAGATTTAAGAAACAACAAACACGGCTTCCTCCGCCTCATTTTTAGACTTATATCTCGAATTTGACTTACACAGTCATCTCAGTACCAGAATCTATGACAAACGAGACGATTTTAATTTTGAAATTATAAATTTCCACCACCTTAGTAGCAATATACCAACTTCACCTGCATATGGGATATATATTTCCCAACTTATTCGATATTCGAGAGCTTGCAGCTCTTCTCAGATTTTATAAAACGTCATCAGTGTCTGAGTAGAAAGTTGATGAACCAGGGGTATGTCAAAGAACGTCTCGTCCTTTTTCTAAAAAAGTTCATCGGAAGGTACCAAGACCTTGTTGATGAATATTCCGTATCAACTTCTCAAATAATACACGATGGTCTTGATGTATAGATTCTGCGTACTGATGTTGTTTATCATCTTAACAATGTTTTTTTTTTATTGTTCTTTCATTTGTCTTTGTTCTATTATTAATATTACTTTTACTGTTGAATAGTTTTATGTGATATCCGTTTGACGTGGCTCGGTACTTATACATCTCGTCAATGTGTTTGAATTGGCTTTCATTTTTTGGTGGTTTGTTTTGTATATGCGACTTTTTGTATCTCTTTTGTTCTTATAACGTGACTCTGTACTTTAAAAGATTCCGTCAGTATGATATTGTTCTATTATATATGTCATTATGATATATTTCTACTATGAATTACTATATACGTTGAACCACAAACGTCAAAATCATTCAATCGCGTAGTGGAATTAACTATTTTTGGATTCTTATAAATTCTATATATAACTTTTGGACCAGTTTAAATCTCGGTCTATTTCTAAAATTTATTCTTACACACTTTTGATTTTTTAACCCTGTATGCTAACATTGCCTATCTAAATTTTAAAATTGTTTGTATGCACATTGAACGACAAATTTTTGTGACGTATACATTTTTCTGACGTCAGACACTCAAATCAATCAATATGTTCGTAGATAGTAGATATTTTTGTGTTCTGTTTAATTGTTCCTTTTAAAATTGTTATACGATGATAACTGATGTACCATATTTTGACTATTTTATTTATTGTGTCTGTTTATTTAACGCATCAATGTAAATATAACGGAATGTGATGAGACTGTCATTAAAGTGAGAGGGTTAGCGCTATAGAACCAGGTTTAATCCACCATTTTCTACATTTGAAAATGCCTGTACCAAGTCAGGAATATGACAGTTCTTGTCCATTCGTTTTTGATGCGATTGTTATTTGATTTTGCCATGTGATTATGGACTTGCCGAATTGATTTTCCTCTAAGTTTAATATTTTTGTGATTTTACTTCTTGATATTTACAGTCTCGCTTGAATTTCAATTATCGCATTTTTCTTTTAGATGAAAGACCTTTTGTACCACCTCATGTTTCCACAATCTCTAGACAAGAGACTACTAATCATTATGATAGCGTTACAGAAGATAATATCCTAGGACGCATTGCACGTTTTGATGGAAGGCATTCAGTATCTACTACAGAACAAACCCAACCACAAAGTACCCTCGATGTAAAAGGTAAGAAGCTTTATTCTTGATTGTTTTTTCTTCAGATCTCAAATAGTTATTAAAAGAAAATATGACAATCACAAATAATACTTTAAAAGATTATATATGTGTGTGTTGTACTGTTCATCAAACATATAAAGGAGTTACCAAGCTTTGAATAATAAGAAATATCTAGATGATTTTTATTTACAATATTTCATTTCTTAATTGCAGTAAACGACTATCAAAATATAAGAAGATTGTCTTGACAAAAGGTCATACAGTAACTGTGCATACGTTTTACGTGACGGTGTCCATGCGTTATTGGTGATGCTGTATATACGTTATTAGCGGTGGTGTACATGAGTTAATGGTGATGGTGTACATACATTATAAACGATGGTGTACATGCGTTATTGGTGATAATGTGCATATTTTATTTTTGATAGTGTACATGCTTTATTTGTGATGTTGTACATACGTTATAAGTGATGGTGTACATGCGTTATGTGTGATGGTGTACACACATTGTAAGTGATGGTGTACATTCTTTAATAGTGAAACTGTATAAGCACCTAAATACGTTAAATCGGTTGGAAACACATGTTATAAGTAATAGCATACATACGTTATAAGAGATGAAAACTTACGTTTCAAGTGATGTTATACATACGTTACATGGTATTGTATACATATGTTATAAATGATGTTAAAATTGATGGTATAAATATCTTATAAAAGATGGTTTATATACGCTTTAAATAATGATGTACATACGGCAACAGATTCAGTACAAATGCGTTATAATTGAAGGTTTATATACGTTATGATGGATGGTGAATACATGTAAAAATAAATGGAGGGCATACGTTATGATGGATGATGTTTAAGCGTTATAATAGTTTGTGTAAATACATTTGTATAACTTATTTGTTCATTTTGAATTTTTACTTTAAAGATTATTCAGAAATGCAGGCTAATAATTCATTTAACGAATGTTAAACTGCTTGTTTTACCTTATTGAAAAGCATTCCTATTCGGACTTTTTAAATTCAAAAACCTTATCAGCATCTCATTTTTAAATCATACCTACTTTGTTAACATCTTCAAAAATGACAAGATATGTTTAACTACGGCACTGGCACCTTAGCATGTCTGAGAAATAAGAATACGATATTAAGCAAAAATTGAACTGTACGGAAAGCAAAGAATGTCATATACTAAATAGTAAATGTAAAAACTAAAAAGCATGCATTCAATTATGACATAAAACCTTATCCGTTAGCAAGTATTTGGCGAGAAAATAGTACCTATGATTGTGAAATCCTTTGTAAAACAGGGTACTTTGTTGATGTTTCATATTGTTATACCAGGCATTACATTTTGATCCGAAAAAAAGAAGCGAAAGAAGGGCCAATTCAAACTCAAATGTCGAAATAAACAGACAACATCATGGAAAAATTCAAAACGGAAATGACAAAGTTTACAGCTCTAACAGGTTTATTCCTTGATTGCCAACATCATTTGATCTACCGACAATTTACCTGTAAATTTATGTTGGCGTTCGAGGAATAGGTGTACAAAGTTACAAAGTGCATGCTTATCAAAACAATCCTACTTATTAAACAGATACTGTAGCTAAATTACATGTAGCTAAATCTATCTACTTTTAAATATTACACCACAGAAAATGTTTATGTTTGTCAAGTTGTTGAAAATCATTTTTTGGTGTTACTGTTTGAACCAATATAAAACTTTGAAAAGTGTTGCATCACAAAGTCAAAATGTGCATATTGTCAGGAATGCCATTTTGCACAAATTCTACATAAGACTCTTTGAACTTTGATGTTTCTTTTCAATCTTTCTATAGTTGTGTGATCTGTAATAGCGTCACTGATGAGTTTTTTTTAGACGAAACGCGCGTCTAGCGTATTTACAAAATTTGGTCCTGGTATCTATGATGAGTTTATTTATCCTCCCATATTAATTGATGTAATTCCATGAAACTTTGTATCTCGTGTTAGATTACTATGTTTTATTTTGTTCAGTTGGTCAGGTTATAATATAACATTTTTTTTTTTATTGTAAGTTCTTATTTTAACTAATAAATTGATTGAAATGATGTTGAATTAAATAAATCTCTAGTGTCCCTTTTTTATTTGAATATTTAACTAAAACTTCTTTAAAATTTCTAATATGTCATGTATTAATTCATAATTATTTAAACCCCAAAACCTACAATTTTTTCTACTGAAAAAGTGATAAAATGTTGCAATTTATAAAATTAACCAATTATTTTTTTAACAGTTAAATACATTTAAATAGTTATAAAAAAACCTATTGATATATAAACAGCTATTGAAATATTTGTGTTGGCGTTCAAAGAATAGGTAATATATAAAATGTTGACATTCAAGGAAGACACCCTCTAACACACCAAACGAAAAAAAAATCAGTCATATTCCTGACCTTGGACAGGTATTTTTGTATGTAGACAGAAAATGGTGGATTAAACCTGGTTTTATAGCTAGCGAAACCTCTCACTCGTGTGACATTATAATTCATTATTTGTGACTGGAAAATTGATGTTAAAATTTTGCAAAAAAGTAGGCAACTATTGATCTTCTAATAAAAGAAAAAGATGAAGGCGATAATCACAATAAGTCGAAGAAAATAAAGATAACAATTGCAAAACACTACAAGTAAATCTAAAGATTGAGCAACATTTGCCACAAAAGAATCTGGAAAAGGAAATCATATCTTGCTCCAATACAAGCTCCCATCAAGAGAAAACGTTTAAATAAATTGATCCATGACTATTACACGATTGAGCTTCAGGTTCAACTTTCTAAGAAAATTACAGTGTACTTTACTCTTTAACCATATAAGACTGCATACAACAACAAATAAGAATTCAGTGCACACGAAACACATGATGTAGATGTAGTTGAGATTTGCACCGTTGCAAAGAGAATAGATTTTGAATATTTAGGTATTCAGATTCGCAAAGCAAGAACAGATTTTTCAAAAGTATGAACAATGCTAAACGGAAAACAGAATCTACACCAATATAATCTTATCGAGTTTCTTGCTACGTTTTATTACTTTCTGAATTTTGTACGAATTGGAATTTGGCACTTTGCAAATATAGATTTATATTAATACGTACAGACCTATATGGAAACTGACCTAATAAGTTCCCCCTTCATGATCACAGTATAATATCTTTAATAATGACAATTTTCTACTGACATTGTTCTTTTAATGGTGATCCCAACATCATACACTTCTTACAGAACATATTACGATGAATAACTGATCAAAGAATGTCAAATTATGAACTCAGACCTGATCCTGAAATACTTGTAGCAAGAGATTACTCCATGTGACAGTTAAAGATGAACATAATATATTTCGTAATTCAGGATTCAAGTACAAATTCAGCACATTTGTTCCAAAACACATTTATATCTTTGTCATTTTTATTTGCCGGATATTTTAGGTACGTATAAGTGTTTATGATATCTAACACATCAACTGGAATAGATGCATATGGAATTGTCTCAATCATCACAGTTAATATCAGTTTACGTTTTGAATGCAGTGATTCCATCCGGGCTATATTTAATTCATACATACACCATTCACTCTTGAGAAAACTATCAGATACAAATAAAATAGTTCGCCTACTATTTCGTATTCCTTTTGAAATATTCAGAGCTATCGATTCTCCCGGTTGAAAATCTCTTTCATGAATGCAGGCATGTACGCCACGTTTAGTTTCTAGCTCATTCAGAGTCCCAGATCTAGCTATTTCATAATCTTCAGATGCATACGAAATGAATACATCGTATTCAAATATTTGTTCGTAACCGTAGGACGTTGGTTTGTACGGAATCTTAATTTTATTTTTGTAGTACCAATACCGTATTTGCCATCGGAATTTGTACATAAGTATTCCACTTACCATTACAAGAAAAAAAGCAATAATGACACTAATAAAAATGATCAAAGTTGATTTATGTGAACATTCGTTGTTTAGACTACTATATATGTGAGATATTTCTTTCAGGGTGGAAATACTCCCATTACTGTAAGAACATAGATACTCGTTACGCTTCACTAATTTAACTTTTGTCTTTATCATCCATTTCAGTATCTGTAGTGTGTCACACGTGCACAACAAAACGTTTCCTGATAGAATTACTTCCACATTGTGTTGTCCAGCAATTGCAGTTAAATCCCTCATATTGTCTTCTGAAAGTTTTGATATTCTATTATTTGAGAGATCAATGTATTCTAGGTTTAAATTATACTCCAGGGATGCATCGAAGCTTTGCAATTGATTGTTGGACATATTTATTCTTTGCAAGTTTCTCATGGACCTCACGGAGTTGAAACAATTTATTTGATTATCTGCAATATTAAGTACTTCTAGTGATACAAGATTGCTCAATCTATCACTGAGGACACAACCGATACTTCCAAGCATATTAGATGACAGATCCAGTGTTTTTAATTTACTGAGATTAGACAATGAATATTCTTCTATTTCTGAAAGTTTACATTTTGACATATTAAAAAATATCATACTAGGACGACATGAAGAAAAGAAGGAAGGAATTTTGCTGTTGACTTTGAAGTTAGATGATAAATCCATGTATGTTAGGTTCGGATAGAAATCATTGGATTCTCCAAAATCCAACGGCTCTTTGGAATTTGTCAAAACAAACCATTCTAAATCATACACATTTTTGGTTTCAACGGTAGGTTGTGTAGGAAACTGTGTTTGTTTCCATTCCTTGTGCAGGGACTTAAACGAGCATCTGTTCTGGTTGCTTGCATTTAGGGTCTTGATTTGCTTATTGAAAAAAAGAACACTGTAATTTATATCGTAACTCGAAAAACAGTTATCCTGTAAATCAAGATGTTGCAAAGATTTTGGAAAGTTGTCACATTCTTCTGCGGAATTAAACGATAAACTGTTTCCAATTATTGACACAGTTTGCAGAGAATTTAGTGCACTAAGGTTATGTAATCCTAGACTACAATGGAACTTCAGTCTTAAATCATTTGAGATCCCCTTTAAAAGCAGTGTTTTTAATTTGTACAAATCAGAAATTGAAACCGACACATTGTATATTAGATCAATGGCGTATCCATATGGTGTGTTCGGACCATATATCGCAAGATGTTGTAAATGTTTCTGTGTGGTAATAAAATTATCAGTAAGTTTACTTGTTAAAAAAATATTATCTATTTTTATCATTTCCAGAAAAGGCATATAATAAAATTGCCGATTTGTAAATGTACCATAAAAGCACACAAAACCGTTTATAAGGTGTAGTGATTTGGTTTGATATATAACCTTTTTAAATGTTTCATTCGTTTGCCATTTTAACAATGCTGTGTCTATCTCTAAGATTTCAGCAAATCCGATAGCATCAATGTTTTCAAACGGTTGACTTTTGTACCTGAAAGAACACGGGACAGGGCTGAATTTTCTATTCTTTGGTATTTCAAAAGTTAACGAGAATTCTTTCAAATTATATAATCCTGCTAGTAACGAATCTAGTACAAGCGTTGTTTGCTTGTATAAAAGGGAATTTCTGATTATAAGTTTTGAGAGGTTAAACAATCCGGTAAATAAGTTGACGGTAACATATTCCAATGGATTATCCGATAAATTTATTTCTCGTAAATCGGACATTCCCTGAAACGGATTCCGAAACAAAATCATACGTAATAGATTATTTGTCAAATCTACAGACGTAGCCAATTTTGGTAATGGCGGAATAGATGTCAAATTTCTGTTTGAACAGTCCACATATACAGCTGTCGTCACCCTACGTTCATCACACCTTTGTTTGAGTTTGTCGTTATTCATTATCAGTGGAGCTGTCATACTATAGCTGATGTAAATGTTAGTTTGAAAAAGTATTACTGATGTAAGGATATGCAAGTCCATCGTCCAAACGAAAATTAATAATCTGAAATAGAAATTTGACTGAATGAATTTATTTACATCCAGATTCCTGTGAAGATGTAGGATATATTTCTTATGAAATTAAATATAAATTAATCCTAAACAGTTGGAACGGATCAAAATATCAAACACGCAATTGTGCTATATATACACGTAAATACGTTTATTAACTCGAGACAGTTAAATTTTCAAATTCAAAACACGCGGCTGGCTTAACATATCTTTAATTGTAACTGCCGAGAGTGGATAGACACTTGATTTTACTGTCGCAGATATCTGCGTCGCTAGGTAAGCTAAACACATACAAATCTACGTTTTATAAAGCCAAGCTTAAAATACATTTCTGTTATCTTTAATTTAAACGCTGCAATATCATCGTGTGATACATTGTACTAGATAAGCAAATCACATTCACGCAGATTTTCGTATACTTTTTGGACACACTCCGTGCAGTCGAGAATTATCTATTCATGCAAGAAATATATAACAGGCTACAAGCATAGGAGAGCATTGTATCCGAGTCATTTCTCAAAATATATGAAAAAAAAATAACAATAAAGGTAGGTTCGGGACAAACATATAACGACAAAAGAGCTGAATTAGACCCGAATTGGGAACTTTCTATGGCTATGTATAATCCTTCTAGATTACCTCCAGAACAATCTTGATTTTTTTTACAATTTCGTCTATGCTGAATTATCTATAAATCTTATTTTGACTGACCACTTTTAGGTATTAACCTCAACATTTCCGGGGCAATAACTTCAAAGTAATCGGGTTGTTAATTATTCTGACTATTTCATAGGAGATACAATTTGGTCTGACTATTTTTATCCCGTCGCTGTTGCTCCTTTATGAAGTTTTAGATATAAGCCAACACTTTTACATATGGTATTTTAGGGATAATACCTCTGAACGAAGTTGTAGTTAAGTATCAAATGTACCAAGATTATAACTGTATACGCCAGAGGCGCGGCTTATCTACATAAGACTAATCAATGGAGCTCAGACCAAAATAGTTATACAGCCAAACTAGTACAAAGTTGCAGATTTTGAGGATCCAAAATTCCAAAAAGTTGTGTAAAATACGGTTAAGGTAATCTATGCCTTGGATAAGAAAATCCTTAGTTTGTCGAAAAAATCATAATTTTGTAAACAGAAAAGTTATGAAAATGGCGATATAATTGATATTCGTGTCAACACCGAAATCTTAACTACTTGGCTGGTGATACCCTCGGGGACGAAACGTCCACCGACATCGTCATCGACCCAGTGGTGTAAATAAGTACCAAAGATACCAGGAGTATGATTTTATACGCCAGACGCTACATAAAACTCATCAGTGACGCTCAGATCACAAATATATATAAAGCCAAACGAGTATATAAAAAAAAAATGAAGAGCGTTGATAACCCAAAATTCCAAAAAGTTGTGCAAAATACGGCTAAGGTAATCTAGGTCTGGGATAAGAAAATCCTTAGTTTTTAGTTTGTCGAAAAATTCATAGCTTTGTAAACAAGGAATTTTTAAAATTGACCATATAATTTATATTCATGTCAACACCTTAGAAATGTTCTTGTCTGACTTTTAACTTAGGGTCAACTGTAAGCAGCTATGTCCATATTTACGGATACGGATACACATGGCATAGTTTTAATGTATTGTTACGAGCATTCTAACAAAAGAGAAATTGGTTAACTAGTGACCTTCAGAGCAATTACTCCGAGATATGAAAATTCCGTAGGAGAAAGCTAATCTTCTGATCATCTATCCCAACGCATGGTTTTTTGTCTATTAGCTTTATAGTGAAATATCAGAAAAAAGAGACCTGTTCTAATTTTAGCATCTTGGTCACGTTCTTCGATGCGGTTCATATTTCAAACTATATTCCATGACATTTTGGCAACACTCGGTCTCTTAATTGGTTTCAGCGCAGATATGAAAAATGGTTCTGAAAAGACGGACAGATGGCGTAATCCAATAGCTTTAATAAATACCTGGTTGTAGTTTCATTTTACTTCTGTCATAGTCATTTGCTTAATATATTGCTTTCCATAACATGCTTGCATTTTGTGAAGATCAAATAAATCTGAGAATGTGTTTCGCTGCCATAGGTTTGAATGATCATATTTACCTTCTACCAGATGCGATTAAGAATTCTACCCATCTTAAATTGTGATGATATAAATATGTAATATATGCTGCAAATAGTGTTTGATAATCATGAAAATCATAAAACTGAATGTTACGCGTACATGAATAATAAATATCTGCTGAATATTATCTTACCGTTTCATATCTGTAATGGTTCCGTCTCATATAATTGAAGATACTTAATGACAGGAAGATATGATTTCCGCATAACCTCTTGAAAAATTGAGATGTGATAGTATATATGTAAACACGTGTATCATGATAGTGTTGTTGTTATATTTTTAATGACTTCCCCCTTGTTTGATGATTGAAATTAAGTTACTTCCCCAAGTGTAAAACTGGTATTAAATACATATGTTTTTATTTGTAAACAATGGTACAAGATATATACATGATATATATATATATGGATTAAACAATTTTCCGTGCGAGTTATACAACCTTATTTGTTCACTGATTAACTGTTGTTAAATTTACTAACAAAGCAGGGGAAAATATTTCATGTATGTTTAGGGCGACAAACAAATTAACAATCAATTAAGAGAAGGTAGATCAGGATGAAGAATGGGCAATTTTAAATGACATTCGTAAATAAGAGTAAATCAAAATATACATAAATCAAGTCTTGTAAAAGTTCACCTACGGACTCCATCATATAGTTATTGCAAGTAACAACTTTACCTATGCCTGTAACAAGTCAGGAATATGACAATTGAAATCTATTCGTTTGACGTGTTTTACCTTTTATTTTGCCATTGATTACGGACTTTCTGTTTTGAATTTTTCTCGGAGTTTTTTTTTGTTATTTTATTTTTTTTAGAGTATTCAGTTTAAAATTAGAAAAATATAATAAATGAATGAAAGTACAGTTATTTTTATAAACTTTTACACAAGCAAAATCTGTTATTTTGTATACATTTAATCGCTGTAACTCTGTAAATCAGTTAATGAGAATAAAGATCTATCTATTTACCGACAAATAAATAAAACAGATACATAAATTAATAAGTGTAAACAAATAAACCGATAGATAAACATAGTTGTCTAAAACTCTTCTACAGATAGGAGGACTTCAAACTGATCATAGGTAGAACTGTAGGAATCTATTTTAGTCAAAAACTGATCTGGATAGAACTGTCAAAACCTGTTAGTTGTAAGAACTTGCCAAAAATATTCTAGGGTAAAATTGTTCACACATGTTGTAGGATAGAAATGTATGCAACTATGAGGAATGTTTAAAATTGGTGTATGTGGTGGCCCTATTTTAAGGTAGCACTGTCAGGACCTATTCTATGATAGAATTGTCAAAACCTGTTACTATTATATGATGGAACTATCTTTTTGTCTAGAATTGAACTGTCAAAATATGTCAAAAGGTATAACTACCAAAGCTGTTCTAGGGTATAACTGTCAAATCTGTTGTAGTAGGATAGAACTGTCAAATTTGTTCTAGGACAGAACTGTCAAAAAATGTTCTTGGATATATAGAACTGTCATAATGTGTTCTATGGTAAGTATGTCTAAAAGAACTAGTGATAGAGTATCATAATTTGTTTTAAGGTAGAACTATCCAAAACTTGTTCTACATTGTAGGTTAGAACTGTCAAAAACAGTTCTAGAATCGAATAACCCATGTCCGAAACAGTCATAAAGTTTGTAGAAGATTGTTGTATAAACTGCTTTAGTACACTTCTTACAATTTTTTACAGACGTCAAGAGAGGTTTGAAATGATTATAAGTGTTGATAAGATACATGTGAAATATTATGTTGAAATTTTACCATTATTTGCTTGTATCGCGCACTCAGGTAAAAGTGCATTTTCAACAACTGACACTCTCAAAATTGTAAACAAACTAGCATTTTCACATTTAACTGGGTTTTCTATGTAATTTAAACGAAATAATATTGTTTAAATTTTTGTTTACGAAAATTATGCATTTAATTTGTTATCACAAAGAGTAGATACAAAATGAGGTTTAACTGTGGCACAAATGTTCAACGATACATTATCACACGTAAGATGTTTATTGTCATTGATAATATCTGTGATTTTTGAAATTATTTTAAAAACGATTGCACTTTCTTTATAGTTCAGGAAATGTATTTTAACAATAAATACAGATTTTCAACAATACTAGTTCAAATAGTTATAAATAATATAAGTTTTATGAATTCAAAACAAAAATGGTTAACATGAATGTGACCTACCGAATCAGACTATTTACCGGGTTTGGAATAACATGAGCAACACGACGGGTGCCACATGTGCAGCAGGATTTGCTTATCCTTCCGGAGCACCTGAGTTCATCCCAGTTTTTGGTGGTGTTCGTGTTACTTTGTCTTTAATTTTCTATGTTTTGTCTTGTGTACTATTATTTATATTTTTGTCTTTCTCATTGTTCGCCATTGCGTTGTCGGTTTATTTTCGATCTATGAGTTTGACTAAATTTATGATATCTTTCATCCCTCTTTTTTAAGAGAGAGTCTTGTCATTTGATCATATATATTAACATTGAGATATGGATTTGATATGTTTGGTAACTTTCTCAATCAGTATATGTGTTTACAAATCATAACAGCTTTATCCTTTATTTACTTATTTCTTAAAAGTTAAAAGGGTTAGTTCAATGATAAAATTTTATTAAAGGAATACCGAACTCCAGCCGGTGTTGATATTTATATATATTTTGTATCACAGAGAATTCAAGTAGTGTGTTTCTATGAGAAATATTATGTAAATTTACATAAAACATGTTTTGTTTTTTTCCAGATAAAAGTAATTGTCATCAAACAATTGCGTATTTAAACAAAAACAATGGGACATTTTTGCTAAAATGAAATTCCGGATTTTCAATAATTTTAAAACTTATACTGTTTCCTAACATATAATAGAGATTGCTGTAAGTGTAAGTGGTCAAATGATCGAATTGAATTGCAATCTATCGACCAAAATCTTGATATGAATAGTTTTCATTATAACCAGTTTAACCTGTCCTACAAAATCACAGTTCTTCACATGCTAGACATGGTTTAAGTTCAAATATATTATATACAACGAAGAATTCTACCTCTAAGATACAATTCACAATGAAGATATTTTGGTTTTGTGTCATGATTATTGTAAACTGGAATCGTTCAGTACAACCCTTGCGAACCTGTCATGGTGAAAGATATGAAACGTTAAAACTTTTTGACATGACCAGTTGGAAAATTATGAACGAAAAATCAACTTCTATCCATGACTGTACAAGAATGTGCCTGTTTGAAGTCACATGTTTCGGATTTTTGTTCAACAAAACCAGTGGAAGGCAAGGAAACTGTCAACTCCTGTCGATTACCCAGGTTTTGTTTCAACGCGAACAAGACTTGGTGACTGATCCTGTTTTAAGTCAAGATATTGCATACTACCCGGTTCAAAAAGGTATTTAGAGTCTTTTTTCTGAAATGTTAGCGATAAATTGAGTGTAGTATTTGTTTAATTTATTACAATGTACCGTTTGTCTTTCAAATGACGGTTAGTGCAACAAGATGAATATAAATTTCATTTTTTGTTCGAACACGAATTCTTATATTCTAGAATGTAAGCGTAAATCTAAACATTTTGTTTTCGAAAAGGAGGGCAGGGTACATTAAAAAACTCAAGTGAAAGAAAGACAAACCTCAACAATTTAGACTGGCTAATGATTTAACAACGAACACAAATTGTCCACAATTTAAGGTTGAACAAAACGAAGGGTATCCTACTATTAATAAAGATCAAAGCTATTAAAAAAGATTAAAGAAAAATATTATTGCTGGTGAAAGTTAACGTATTTAACCATTTGTTTTATACTGACTTTGAGACATTTCAAATACATTATGTTTCGAAAAGCATATCTGGTGCATCAAGAATATACACACATACATATTATGTGTCGAAATCATTGATTTCGCATTGCAGATGAATGAACTAAACATCCACGAATAACGAACAATAGTCATGGTAGTAAAGTATATAAAATATGGACAAACGGACAAACAGTTTCATAGATAACATTTTATAATGTATACAATTTGAATTTGTGTTGAAACATAATATTTTTGTAATCATCATATTTTATTTTTTCATAGGATGTCTTGTACCAAATTGTCCTGTAACAGAAGAGTATGTGTTTAATGTAGAGATTTGCTTCTGTATAAAATACTACCCCACCTTTTTACTGTACGCAGATGCCTCTAACGTCTGTAAACAAGATGGTGGTGAGCTGGCAAGAATTGACAACTTAAGTAAACAAACATTTGCTACACAACTTTGTAAGTTTCACCAATCATTTGAATTTTAAGTAGCCGTGACACATGTGACATCGACCATCTTTTGTTACGTTCATTATAAAAATAAGGATATGTTGTATGACTGCCAAAGAGACAATTATTCACCAAATTGTAAACAAAGTGGATGAAAGCAATTACAGGCGAACGTGCGGCCGCCAACGATAAGAAAATTCCATACCGTAAGGTCAGCTGAAAAAGGACTTGACATGAAAAATATGAAACAATTGCTATGCGATAACTAACGGCAGAACTAATGACAAAATAATTTATGACAGACATGAACCAACGGCAACCACAGAACAGCAGTCTCCCTACTTGGGACAGGCACATACTGAATATTGTTTTGTGTGTTTCCAATAATACATATAAACATGTATATGGAAGTGTCTCGTCTTAATTTATGAAAATATCCAGGTTGCTTGACTCAAATATTCCATTCTCAATATTCGAGCTTACTGTCACCCGTGTTGCGCTTTTATGGATTCAAGTTCATCTATAACGCTTAATTAACATAAATGTAAAAGACAAGTATGTTTAAGTTTCGAGACACTTGAAGATATATGACAAAATGGACCCAAATATGAAAATCTATATGACCACTACTATTTATCTGCATGTTGATAATTTATTGAGAATACATGTTCACTTGCAGTAGTAAATACATGGTTGGTGACACTAGATGTGTCTATTCAAGGTTTTTACCACAACGTTGATGAAAACTGGTATTTTGATGATGCAACTAGACTGAACTTTACCTTTTGGAGTCCAAACGGAGCACAACCAAATCTAAATGGGGAAGAGTATATTTATCTTCGTCCAACAGAAAACGGAGGCTGGCATGATACAGGCGATTATGCACGTCCGTTCCTTTGCGAAATCACGACAGTCAAATGAACTGAAATTGAGGGACATTCCACTGACCGGATAATTTTCTTGTCCATTCTAAGATCAAGAAACAACACAATTAAGTCAATAATGATGTACTTTGTTTTATAAAAAAAATGTACCAACTACAATAATAATGAGGAGTCAATATGTTTTAGGCATGTACATGTGTTCGTCCGTGAAGTTGAAGTTAAAGTTAGAGAAAGAATAAAATAAAGTGTTGATTACGTCATTTGGAATCTGTTACACATATCACAGGCACTTTTTACCTTAAATTGTTGTACATTGTACCTATACACTTTCATATAACACAAACTATGCGTACCTAAGTCGTATATTTGAGAAACATCACATGGTCGCAAAGTTCCGTTCTATTTTCTGCGGTCTATTTCCCTATAACTTGTTATGCCGTATATCTAACAAAATGATGTACAACGTACACGCCTATTTCTGATGTTTGAATCATTCGAAGCAGTCATTCCGAGTAGGCTAATCTTTTCGTCGTCTGATTACCAAATGGAAAAGTATGTTAATGTTGTTGACAGTTATCATCTAAAAATAAGTACTTTCAGACATTACACATCTAAAAAAAAAGTCGCTAATTTAAGGCTTTAAAGTCATATGAAACGAGTGACCGGTGAAAAATAATGTTTATCCAATTCTTGAACCAATATGCATGTATATATCATAAACTTAGTCTTCTGTGCACGAATTTTATCATTTTTTACGCAACCATATCGTATAATCGTCAATTTCTTCTCTCTCTCTCTGTCTGTTATGAAGTGAAAATATGGCAGCTACTTAAATGTCGTGTTTAGAAGCCGAAGTTTACCGATTGACACCTTATAGTAAACAATCAACAATTAAACGTGGATATTAAGCAATAGTTAGTGTAAGGACAGATCCATGCGTATTGCGATCACCGGATTTTTACGAGAGGGTCACGCTGAGGTCACTTTGCATATGGAAATTTTATCGGCGAATTGCTTCCTGGAAGCAAGCAATTCAAAGAAAGTAAACTTCTTCTAAATATGAACAAATTTAAGGATTTTCTTCAGAAAAAAGTGTATGTACTTGTCTGTCGGATAAACATTAATTATTCAAGTGTCTAGAACATTTTTTCAATATTAAAATTACGATTTTTTTTATTTTTTTTACAAAAAACATTAATATTGTAATTTTGTTGCATCAAATTGCCATAACGAGCAAGATGTAGCGTTAACTAACATTAATTAACCATGTCTTGAAGTATATATGAGCATTTGTTGAAAAGTGACATAAGTTAATGATATAAACACTTTGATATTCAAACTCTAATAGAATTGGAAAACTGTCAATATTCTTACACTATCGAATAAATCATGAAACATTGCTTCGAATTCACATGTTACAGGACTAACTTGAGCAAGCCACTCTATTCTATTACCCTTTAATGAAGAAATTACTTTGGGAAATATTTTAGATTGACCAGAATAAGTTCATACTATATGCACTATCACTTTTATGGCAAACAAGTCAATTACTGCATTTTTCGAATTCTATCAGACATGAAGTATTTTTGCATGCCAAACAACAAACTGAAGGATATGAGGTTTCCTTATAGACAAATGTTTAAATGACTAGATGCGATTATGGAAAATGTACATCTATTTTTTCCAAGAAATGCATACCTGTTGAAAAATTGAAACACGAATAGTTGATGAGGACACTTTTGGGTAATTATGTATGTGGATTTTATATCCATAGAAAAAGTCTTCGTATAATTGTTAGCACATCGAACTGAACTTACTCTTGACGTTTCATTTTGACATTCAATTTACATTTAGATTAATCGCATGTGGATTTCAAAGATTTAACCGTGTTTTGAAATACGAAGATGTCTATGTTAAAGTGGATCGGTAGTATTAACTGTCCGGGAACTATCATATAGCTCTTCTGTTACTCTACTTAAATCAACGTTTCTGAACACTGTGATTGTAAAAAATAATAAACAAAAAGCAAAATAAAACGCCATCATCTATTGAACACTTTTTTTTCCAAAACTGAGAAATGAATCAGCAAATAATCAAGGTATTGAAAAGTGTGAAATTATTTTACATATAGAGGAAAATAATTTGTATTCAATGCATTTTTAAATACCTAAAATCTAGTAGCTATATGCTGTATATATTAGGTTTATAAAAATAGCAGAACAAACGGTTAGCATATATATTTAGATATATAGATTTATTCTCTGTTTTCATCGGAGTTCGTCATTGCTCAATTCAAAATTAAGGTTAAAGGCTTCATTTTTAGCTATCTTAAATCAACTTATTCAAATCAAAAATTGTAACATATGTTAAATTCTAATACAGTGTCATCCAAGTTGTAAAATAATGATAAAACCAACAATTATAACGGAATAGTATACAGAATTATTCCATCAATAAAGGCAACAATAGTATGCCTGTGTTCAAAGTAAAAAATCGATTTAGAGAAAACAAAACCTAGGTCATCAACTAAAACCGAGGGAAACACATCAAATACACATCAAATACATGAGGAGAACAAACGAACAACAGGAACACTGAAGTGCAACGCAAATAAACGAACGTCAAAACGTTAAACGATTAATGAGACAATGTTATATCAAACATTTCTTTTATGAAATCGGTTTTCATATTTAAGAAAAATCGTTATTCGAGATCTGTCTGTATATTGTTCGAAACTCTTTTAGGCTTGATTTGACAAAGTGTGCTTTAAGTTAGACAAATTGTTCTATTAAAGCTTATTGTTGCTCTATATGTGTTTAAGCCTATTATAAAACGAAAGCTATATTTGTCAATTTGTCATCGATCTGCATACAAAGGAAATGACATGATATTACTTTCATTTTATAATTTGAATTATTGATGTTTTTGATGATTTCATAACACAAGCATTAACCTTTCAAAAAGGGCTAGTCGACTCTTAGCTGATGAAAATGGAAAGTGCTCTCGCTTTGTAGATTTATTCATTTACTAGAATAGCCACGTGCATCAATCAACAAATTTTACCACACACGTGAGGTCACACGTTATGAAGTAGTATATATCGTTTAACGTTGTTGTTTACGAAACTCCAGAAGATTCGACTATTTATAGATAAAAGTTACCTGTGTACCAATATCGTGATATGCATGATTAATGACCAGGCAAAATCTAATTGCTAAAATAGGGAGGACAAATCCGATACTCTACGGGATTGAAGGACATATACTAGGTTTGAATTGTCCTAACCAATCAATAAACTTTGATTATTCACGTCTCGTAATATCTTCCAATCAGGTAGCAAGAAAAGTTCACGCACTGACTGTCCATCGTTCAATTCTTAATATCGACTCAGGAGTCGATAACAATCTTAATTTTTGTCTCAAAATAAAAAATCGAAACTGAGTGATTTATTTTGTTCCCTAGCTAAATTATCTACACTTTGCAATCCGGTATTTGTGTGCTATTATTTCTTTTTCTCTCGTATCAAAACACTCCAATTATTCGATTAAGTTTCATTTAACTTTCAGAAAAAAAAAAAAAAAAAAAATACTGAAATAATTTACTCACGACAGTTTGCATTATATATATATAATATACAAAAGAAAACAAATACAAATAAAAGTATCATATAATGTTTAAAATGCTCATGTATGTTAGAATGTCGCAACTACTCGTTCTTGGTTATAATTTGTAAATCAACATTACATCGCATTATGTATATATTTTTATTATATTTACATATAATAATGTATAAATTATAAATGAATTTAATCACAACAATTACTGTTAAATGTTCAGATGTTTTAATAAAGACTGAATGTCCAAATACGCTTAATGTCTTAAGTTATTTTTAGACATTATAGTTTCTATTTATAATCATTGGAAATTTTTATTCATTTAAATGAGGTCCTTTAAATAAACAGAAACAGGAAGCAGAATATTCAAACCAAAAGTAAAAATTTCATCACAAACAATGACGGAACATAAAAAGTAATAGAAGTAAGTACATTGTACATTGAAAACAATGATTTAATCTAAAATTGATCATGGAAATGGGGAATGTGCCAAAGAGACAACAACCGACCAAAAAGCAGGAACACAGCGGGCAAGTGACAGCGGGAAAATCCAGCAACTGGAGGTGGTGATTCAGCTGTCAGCCTTAACTAAATTGTTTATTAGTTCAGTGAAAAAGAACGTCATCTACCTGCTCATGTGACTGGAAAATATTAAATGAAAGTATCTCTTCTTTCTTAAAGGACACCCCGTCGATTTGTAGGTTGAAATAATTATACATATACTAGCAACATGTGCAAGTTAACCTTCAATTGTAATCTCACCTGTATTATATATTATTCATATAACATTTAAGTAAATTTTAAACAATAAGAAATTTTGTCGCGTCTATAAATGAGCAAATGCAGAGGTAATGCATGACGTTAAGTCTGATATCTATTTGAGGTTTCTATCCATAGCATTCCTGTATTAATCACTGTATTAGGGTGATATTCTTGTGCAAACATTTATGTATGACGTCCATTATCACTGAACTAGTATACAGATTTTTTTAGGGGCCAGCTGAAGGACGCCTCCGGGTGCGGGAGTTTCCCGCTACATTGCAGACCCATTGGTAGCTTCGACTGTTGTCTGCTCTATGGTCGGGTTGTTGTCGGTTTGACACATTCCCCATTTCCATTCTCAATTCTATATAATGCTTTTTGTTAAATATATAACTGCATTTGTATACAGGAGACAGCTTCAGACAGTTCATGTAAAGTATCTGATAGAGAAGAACGGTTGCTTGTTCAATTTATAATACAGAGGCGGATTTAGGGGGGGGGGGGGGGGCAGGGGGCCCGGGCCCCCCTTTTGTGGAAAAAAATTGGTTGCTTATATAGGGAATCACTGAAGCGTGACTGGAGCGGGCCCCCTCTTAAGTAAGTCAGTGGGCCCCAACTTATGAAAATTTCTGGATCCGCCACTGTAATACGAACTATTTTGCAAAAAGTATATGCGAAAAATAAGATATTAGTTTAGGCCACACCAATTTAATTCCTTGTTCGACGGACCCGCCCGCTTCCCACATCCGGAAATGTAATCGTTTCCATTTCCCGCACCGTTTTTTTTGCAAATATTATAAACAGATATTTGCACTTGTTTTTATAATCACAATCTAACATGTATTTGTAACGATTTTAAACATATAAGCACCCAAGTACACTGTGTCAATGTCTGTGATAATATTTGATTCAGCATTAAACCCATTTATCCCAAATGGGAGTGCTCCGATATAAATAGAAAACAGAAGAAAATACCTGAACAGAACAAAACATTGGTTTCCTTCCCCCTTACTTAGATTCCCTATCAAAATATGTTCGTTGTTAGAAATAAACTTCAAAGAACTTCGGAAAGAAATGCCTTCAACTGCAATATGCTGGCGATACAAAACTGTCCATACCCCCTGCATGTTTATGCACCTGTCCTGATTGATTCAGGGGCCTGTCGTTCAGCAGTTAGATATCGTTCGTTGATGTTCATAAATATTATTTGGTATTTTCCCGTTTGTATATATATAAATTAGATCGTTGGTTTTCCTGTTCGAATTGTGTACACTTATAATTTTGGGGTCCCTTATAGCTTGCTGTTTGGTCTGGGTCAAAGCTCTGCCATACGTACTATGACCTGTATTTGCTATTATCCCTCAGAAGGGCACATATGGGGTCATTTTACTGTTGTAAAAAAGAAACTTGAAGAAATACCAAGGATTTGCATAGTGTTACTATACAAATCCTTTGAAGAACTTAAAAAAGTTAACTTAAAGAGAGGAGAAATACATCATATTTAAATAATTTTAAACAACATTACTATATTCTTAAAGAGAATTATTTATGATGTTATTTATTTTGAATAATATTAAAGTAAATGTGTTAACATGGCCTAAGTACAGGAATATTACAAAATTCTTGGGCATGTTTTGACCATTTAATACCAGATAGATATATAGTTCTTTGGGAAAATATGAGCTCTTTTGTACTAAAAAGTTTTATTTACAAAAAACTATATTGTAACTTATATCAGAGACATATATACACATGTGTATATATGTCTCTGCTTATATTGACCCCTCATAAAAAGGATATTTATAAAATTGAGGGGTTGTTCCCAACCTGATTATGACTTGGATGGAGAATTGTCTCATTAATTGGCACACATACATATACCAAATCTAATTATTCAATTATTTATTTGGTGAACAGGGAAAAATACTTCATAAATTAAAAAAATGTCAAAGTACAAGTGATAAATCAAGTTTTAATATTGTCAAAACCTACTATTTTATGTTTACAAAAAAAAAATATAATCGCTCGCCTTTACTTTTCAAGCTTCGCCTCAAAAATTTGCAAAATAAATATTTTTTTTATTAAAATTTTCAAATCGCTCGCTCTCCCCAATTTTTGGAGTCCAAAAATCCGTAGAACAAGAAATTAAATTGGTGTGGCCTTAGTCTGTAATTGACATGATTGAGTACGGTTTACATATTTTTATATATTGCATTATATCCTATATTTATATCTCTTTACTTTCTTTTTACCAGTGACAAGGGATACACCTCTTATTAACTATACATAGCAAGATGGCGTTGACAATAAGTGATATGGTAAGTGAACCAGCTGTAACCAGTGTAAGGCAAAATTCGAGTTTAATTTGAAAATAGTCAATCAGAAAAGATGTTTGTTGTTATGACACTATTGCGGCTATAAAATGTCTTTAACATGTTCCATTAATATTGAACCGATAAAAAAACATTGTCTATGCAGTTTGCTGCTGGAATAAAATTAACGGTACCAATTTTCTTGCACCAGATGCGCATTTCGACAATACATGTCTCTTCAGTGATGCTCGTGGCAAAAATATTTGAAATCCAAAGCTTATATAAAAGATGAAGAGCTATAATCCAAAAGGTCCAAAAAGTATAGCCAAATCCGTGGAAGGAATCAGAGCTTTGCATGAGGGAGATACATTCCTTAATTTATAATAATTTCTATCATTTTGTAACAGCAAATTTTAATAACACAAAAAATCCGTATTTTCATGCCAGTACCGAAGTACTGGCTACTGGGCTGGTGGTACCCTCGGGAACTAATAGTCCACCAGCAGAGGCATCGACCCAGTGGTAGTAATAATATTAACGGTACCAATTTTCTTGCACCAGATGCGCATTTCGACAATACATGTCTCTTCAGTGATGCTCGCGGCCAAAATATTTGAAATCCAAAGCTTATATAAAAGATGAAGAGCTATAATCCAAAAAGTCCAAAAAGTATAGCCAAATCCGTGGAAGGAATCAGAGCTTTGCATGAGGGCGATACATTCCTTAATGTATAATAATTTCTATCATTTTGTAACAGCAAATTTTAATAACACAAAAAATCCGTATTTTCATGCCAGTCCGAAGTACTGGCTACTGGGCTGATGATACCCTCGGGGACTAATAGTCCCCCAGCAGAGGCATCGACCCAGTGGTAGTAATAAAATTAACGGTACCAATTTTCTTGCACCAGATGCGCATTTCGACAATACATGTCTCTTCAGTGATGCTAGTGGCCAAAATATTTGAAATCCAAAGCTTATATAAAAGATGAAGAGCTATAATCCAAAAGGTCCAAAAAGTATAGCCAAATCCGTGGAAGGAATCAGAGCTTTGCATGAGGGAGATACATAATTCCTTAATTTATAATAATTTCTATCATTTTGTAAAGCAAATTTTAATCACACAAAAAATCCGTTTTTTGCTTCCAGGGATTTGGCTATACTTTTTGGACCTTTTGGATTATAGCTCTTTATCTTTCATATAGGCTTTAGATTTCAAATATTTTGGCCACGAGCATCACTGAAGAGACATGTATTGTCGAAATGCGCATCTGGTACAAGAAAATTGGTACCGTTAATTTTATTACTACCACTGGGTCGATGCCTCTGCTGGTGGACTATTAGTCCCCGAGGGTATCACCTGCCCAGTAGCCAGTACTTCGGTACTGGAACTTTGATAATAATTTGGAAATAAAGCAACTGATTCAGTGGTTCTGGCTTTCCACTGGTAAAAGTGTTTTAAGCAATTTAGTCTCGGACGCTATCTATACTATTATACGAGAAGACCTCATTTTGTGTGTCGCTTCTCTTCTTTCCACATCAAATTAATCAACACGCCTCTGTGTCCTATAGGTACAGTGCATAGTCGCATTTGTCATCCATTCATATGATTATTCAGATTGAGTTATTTTGGGAGAAAAACGAGAAAAAAGGCATCCGGATATTGTCCCGTCATTGGACGAAATTTTAAGTCAGATTAGACTTCCGGTTTGCGTTTTTATACATATACAAAGAATAAAGTGTATTTTCAGAATTCTATCTGCTATCATTTTCAAGTTTACTATCCACGGCGGTCACAGAATTTATTAAATAGAGAGAGTCTGTATACTATATCAATGACCGCCATGGATCGATTAGTAAACTTAGAATTGAAAGTAAATACACTATATCTATATAGTAATGAATGTTCATAATATACCGATAAGCGCTACAAAATATTCATGTGAACTTTTGATACCTTTTCTGAAATTCTCCAGTCATTAAATCTTTTACAAAATTCATTGATTACAAAAAAAAAAAAGAAGATGTGGTATGATTGCCATGTTGAGACAACTCTCCACAAGAGACCAATATGACACAGAAATTAACAACTATAGGTCACCGTACGGCCTTCAACAACGAGCAAAGCCCATACCGCATTCTCAGCTTTAAAAGGCCACGAAATGACAATGTAAAACAAACCAGAAAACTAGCGGCCTTATTTATGTACAAAAAATGAACGAAAAACAAATATGTAACACATAAACAAACGACAACCACTGAATTACAGGCTCCTTACTTAAATGTTCATAACATACTAAATGTATGTTCATATTGAAGTGATAGAAAACCAAAACTTGGGAATTTTGGAAATAAAGGAGGAGGGAGAAAATAACATTTTCCTGTCCCCAATAACCTATGACTTATGATCTTCCAACAACACTTTACATACTTTAAACTACGTTCGGAATGCCCGCGATTTCGCGGGTATGTTCTAGTAGTTATAGAAGAAGAAGAATTGTTGATTTTAGTGCAACCTGAATATAAAGTATATCGTTACATTAAATACATGATATAAGACTTCAGCCAGCCAAATAGGCTTACGATGCACTGTTTGAATCGTTATTTAACATACATATAATTATGACACTTTATCATTGTTCATAAAATTTAGTGTCATGTTATAAATATAACCGAATTGCAAAAAACGATAAGATATATAATTTCAAATCAAATGATCATTGTGGTAAAGTTCTGATATGACAACAGTCTGCTATAAAATTTGCCACAAGTTTGCTAAGTTTGTGGTTAGAAAGAAGCTCATACAGTTTATTAGTGTCAGAAAGACCAGATATATCACAGAATGTTAAACAAATGTATTCAAACTGATTGTTTCTTTTCTCTGTATATTTTGGAAAGTGGATCAACAAGTGTATTTCGTCCTCAACGGAGTTTGTATCGCACATTTTACAAGTTCTGCGTTCTACTGGAATGTTTCTATTTCGTTCCTTCTCGATTTCTAAAGGAAATGTCCCACAACGCATACGTTAAATAGAAAATCGCTGATTTCTAGTGAAGCAACGTTTCAGAAAGGTTTCTGTTGGAAATTCTGTTTTAAAAAGTTTGTACGTTCTTAGTTTAGACATTTGCTGAATATTGTCTAACCAAGATTGGTAATGTTCGTTTTCTAAATGCGTTTTCACAGAATCGATTTAGTATGGCGTGATAATGTGTTGATTCTTTAGAAAAAGTACATCGTTGAGTCCGCATGAATCAAACAGTTTCTTTGCGTGATTGAACCACGTATCACAATATCTGGAAGACATATTTTGATCCCACAAGAAAACTTTTCGACATATTCTAGTGTCAGGTAATTTTACTAGTCTACAATAAAGACGCCTAATATTGACCTGAATTCTATGATGAATCGGATACCGTTCCATATCTCTAGTGATTGCGGGTTTCGGCGTTGTTAGATTTACACCAAGAAAAATACGTATAGCTCTATATTGTCTTTCTAATGTGTCGTAACGTTGATGTCCCCACACACCGGATCCATACTCTAGGTAAAACTGTCGAGTCAAAAATTTTCGTTTATGTGTCAAAGTCCATTCCATCCATTGCATAGTATTTCGACACAAGTGAACCTAATGATCGGCTACCACTGAAAACTAGTTCGTTTGTTGTTTCCTTAATCCAAATGTTCATTAATTACAAGTCCAAGATATCTGTATTTCGAGACTGATTCGAGAGTCATATTGTTTAGCTGGAACGCGTAATCCTTCTTAGGTTTAGAAGCTTTCCGTACGTGCATTATCTTCGTTTTGTCCGTATTCACTTGAAGTCACCATGTCTTTGACCAATCGGTTACACAATGAAGCAATGATTGTAATCCATCTACTGTATCTGAGATCAGTACAATGTCGTCGGCGTAGAGAAGACAGCTTAATGAATCTGTTCCAATGTTAATTCCATTACCAATGCGGTTTATTTCCGTCACTAGATCGTCAACAAACACTGCAAATAGGGTTGGTGCTAAATTGTCCCCTTGACGGACGCCTGCTTCTACTGAAAACCAGTCTATTAGAGATCCGTTTAAGCGTACCGCTGCTTGAAGCTTTTCATAAGTTGATTTGATCGCCTAGTACACATTTCCATGAATTCTAATCGACAAAAGTTTATGAAATAGTAGGTTGTGATCTACGGAGTCGAATGCCTTTTGAAAATCAATGAAACAAAGAAAAGTGTCTTTATTCGCTAGTTTTCGATTTCGGAGAATACTGCACAACCTGTTTATATGGTCCAATCATGATCGGAGTTTCCGGAATCCATTCTGTTCCTCCATAAGCAAACTATTGTCCTCTAAATATTCAAGAAGTCGAGTGTTAATAATATTGCTGTACGTTTTCGCTATTGTTGAGATGAGGCTAATACATCGATATCCTAAAGGATCTCTGTAGTCTTTTCCATTATTCAAAAGCGGATGAATGATACTCTTGGCCCAGTAGTCCGGAACTATTCCATGCGTAAAACAGATGTTAAAAAGGCGATGTAGGACCTTTAGCAGTTTGTCATTACAAGTCCTACAGTTTTCTCGTTTTTATACGACCGCAAAAATTGAAAAATTTTTGGTCGTATATTATTATCATGTTGCCGTCGTCGTCGTCCGAATACTTTTGGTTTTCGTACTATAACTTTAGTTTAAGTAAATAGAAATCTATGAAATTTAAACAAGGTTTATGACCACAAAAGGAAGGTTGGGATTGATTTTTGAAGTTTTGGTTCCAACAGTTTAGGAATTAGGGGCCAAAAAGGGCCCAAATAAGCATTTTCTTGGTTTTCGCACTATAACTTTAGTTTAAGTAAATAGAAATCTATGAAATTTTGACACAAGGTTTATGACCACAAAAGGAAGGTTGGGATTGATTTCAGGAGTTTTGGTTCCAACTGTTTAGGAATTAGGGGCAAAAAAAGGGCCCAAATGAGCATTATTCTTTGTTTTCGCACAATAACTTTAGTATATTAAGTAAATAGAAATCAATGACATTTAAACACAAGGTTTATGATCACAAAAGCAAGGTTGGGATTGATTTTGGGAGTTGAGATCCCAACAGTTGAGGAACTAGGGGCCAAAAAGGGGCCCAAATAAGCATTTTTCTTGGTTTTCGCACCATAACTTTATTATAAGTAAATAGAAATCTATGATATTTAAACACAAGGTTTTTGACCATAAAAGGAAGGTTGGGATTGATTTTGGAAGTTTTGGTCCCAACATACAGTTTAGGAATAAGGGTCTCAAAGGGTCCAAAATTAAACTTTGTGTGATTTAATCAAAAATTGAATAATTGGGGTTCTTTCATATGCCGAATCTAGCTGTGTATGTAGATTCTTAATTTTTGGTCCCGTTTTCAAATTGGTCTATATTAAAGTCCAAAGGGTCCAAAATTAAACTAAGTTTGATTTTAACAAAAATTGAATTCTTGGGCTTCTTTGATATGTTGAATCTAAACATGTACTTAGATTTTTGATTAAAGGCCCAGTTTTCAAGTTGTTCCAAATCAGGATCCAAAATTATTATATTAAGTATTGTGCAATAGCAAGAAATTTTCAATTGCACAGTATTCAACAATAGCAAGAAATCTTCAATTGAACAGTACTGTGCAATAGCAAGAAATTTTCAATTGCACAGTATTGCACAATAGCAAGAAATCTTGAATTGCACAGTATTGTGCAATAGCAAATATTTTCAATTGCACAGTATTGTGCAATAGCAAGAAATATCTAATTGCACAATATTGCGCAATAGCAAGAAATTTTCAATTGGAGTTATCTTTCTTTGTCCAGAATAGTAGTTGAATCAACTTAAATCATTGTTTTATACAATATACAATGTATATTCACTTTTACTACCAACTGATAATTAAAACAATCTTTACCATTCAGTGATATACTGAAATGCAGTCGACTTTAGCGTTTGATAGTTCATTGATAACATTCTGGCGTATCACAAACAAACAACTTGTTACCTGGTTACGTCTCATTTCATTGGCCGAAAGATTTAAAAACAACAACAATGTAATAAGTGTGCACGTGAATTGACACAGGTGACCGACAATGGAATTTACTACGTTACTACGAACGTAAAAACAATGATTTGTATAGTTTACAAACCTTTGGTCAAAAGAAATAAATAAATGTTTTATTAACTTCAAAAAGTGGGGTCAAAAGTAATATTCTAAGTTCTTAGCATGCAGCAACTCAATTATCTTGTACCCGGCATGATGAGAAATATAAGGATAAAATAAAATACATGTGCCGCTTTTATACGGATGAATATATGAACCACTTTTAATTTCTTTCATACTGACGATAGGTTATAATCCTAACAATGTCGTAGTCACTTATAATAAGTATCTCATAATACTGATCCATTACAATCATTAATCAGTGGTTGCACTGACATTCCTCTTTTATTATTTTCATGCTATAAAACATACACACAATACAAAAATGTAGCAATAAGCGTACCATAAACGGAGGAAATTGTCCCCCAAAGATAGAAACAAAATAACTTTAATCGTATCATTGGTGCACCTGAATGAATTCAGTGAAGGCATGTTGTGGTAATAAATTGAAATGTTACATCGGCGAAGATTATTTCTTATGCATGTGTGGAACTAAATAATACATTAATACTTGTGAGAAATCGTAGTTTATAAGGAACAATTCTCTTGTTTGAATTCGGGGCCTTTTATAGCTGACTATGCGGTATGGGCTTTGCTCATTATTGAAAGCCGTAAGGTGACCTATAGTTGTTAATTTCTGTGTCATTTTGGTCTCTTGTGGATAGTTGTCTCATTGGCAATCATACCACATCTTCTTTTTTTAAATATAAATGTACTGTTTTCGATTTTAAATGGATGAACATTTATCTTTCAATTTTATACTGTAAGAATAGAGCTGCATAACATTGTTGAACTTTCCGCTAAAGTATATGTAGTATGTATTCGTATTTAAAATGAAATACAAAACGAAACGTGTATGATAAACTGATAAACAAAATATCAAGAAATTAAGGATGACTAAATGCATGCACAAGAAGAAACTCACCTTTCTATCGATACATTTGAATGATTTAATGAATAAACACTTTTTTAAAAACTGTTTGTGTCTATTTACATAGATATAGGAGGATGTGGTGTGAATTCCAATGAGACAACTCCCCATCCAAATAACAATTTATAAAAGTAAACCATGATAGGTCAATGTACGGCCTTCAACACGGAGCCACTGAACAACAAGCTATAAAGGTCCCCAAAATTACTAGTGTAAAACCATCTAAACGGGAAAACCAACGGTCTATAAATATTTACAATATATAATTTACGTTCGTTTTTTAACCGAGAATAGCAAAACCTAATGAAGTATATCGTTGGAGTTTATAAACTACATTTAATCATCCCCTGTGCCATGATTGGCCATCTCCGTTTTTTCTTAACAAAGCATGGTTGGTTACATGTTATAAATTTACTTACAATTTCGGGATTTTTTTTTCTTCAAGTAAACGGAATCAGAAAAAAATCGCTATCCTATGTCGAATACAGAAAACTTGGAAAAGAATATGAAGTGTTTGTAGAAAAGTACGGTTTCATTTTTCAAGTACAACGTTAATTCATCGAGTCCATTGAGTAAAAGAAAATGCAGGATAAGCAAGGGGGGGGGGGAGGAATAAATGAAAAAAATATGTGAATTGAGTTTTTTTTTATCCTACATTGAACTTTTGATGTCGTCCCTTGATCTAGAGGAGACATTTAAATTGAATATTTAGATGTGAAAACTGTTAAGATTTTAAAGTTTAAACTTTACTACCAATTGCAGAAAACTATAAAACCAATGAATTTCACATGCACATTTATAAAAGCTAGAATTGTGATTGGAATCATGTATGAGAATATGTCGATGGAAGCTTTAAAAGACCTTGACCAGATACGTGAATATTAATCAGTCCATTCAACGTTATAGTATGTGTGTTCTATTTTCGAAGGTGTGAGGTCGAAAGTTTGAATTGACCAATGGAAACGATCGTTCCTTAGAGAGTTAATCTAACAAGTAATAGCTTTTCTAAAAAGCTTTCCGTATTTTAGCTGATTATATTGAGATCAGTGGTTTGTGAGTATGTTAATTTTATTGGAATATTGCACTCCGAGCAATATGAATGCATAGCCCTTTTTTTCTACTAATTTGTGATTTTAGTTGTATTATTGGTGGACCAGGTTTATATTAATGGATGGAGACTTAATAAAATGGGGAATGATATTTATAATGAAATGCATACTGTGTCTATAATCAACTTGATAAAAGAGCATATATAACCTACATATAAAAAAGAAGATGATTTCATAGAAATTGATCCAATATCCACCCATTTAGGTGCGAATCATATCTCTGGCCTAAATTTCATAGAAATTGATCCAATATCCACCCATTTAGGTGCGAATCATATCTCTGGCCTCTATCTATCTCTATCCCTGGTATGATTGCCAATGAGACAACTATCCACAAAAGACCAAAATGACACAGACATTAACAACTATAGGTCACCGTACGGCCTTCAACAATGAGCAAATCCCATACCGCATAGTCAGCTATAATAGGCCCCGATAAGACAATGTAAAACAATTCAAACGAGAAAACTAACGGCCTTATTTATGTAAAAAAATGAACGAAAAACAAATATGTAACACATAAACAAACCACTGAATTACAGGCTACTGACTTGGGATAGGCACATACATTAATAATGTGGCGGGGTTATACATTTTAGCGGGATCCCAACCCTCCCCTAACCTGGGACAGTGGTATAATAGTACAACATAAGAACGAACTATAAAAATCAGTTGAAAAAGGCTTAACTCATCAGATGGACAAAAATACAAGTGGACGTGGCCGGGTATGTACTTTTGAGGATTACTACTTGACAAAATGGACTACTACAGAAGGCCTTTCAAATTTGAGAATGATACATCTTATACTTACATGTATAGAAGTGATTGATATCTTTAATATCTGACTTTTGTCTTAGAAGATGCAATTAGTTTTGACAGTACAAGTTAAGTGTTGTTATTACTAATTTCCAGATGTAGTAATACTTGAAAAAGATGGTTTTGTCACCAAGGTCCACTCCAGAGCACTGTTAGATAAGGGGGAACTAACTCGTATGTGCTGGAACCAAGGGACAGGGGGTCAGTCTATCGCTAGACTTAATGTTCTGATAGGCATAGCTAAAACGCAAGGAAGGTTTTCATAGTTTAATTACTGTAACAATTTTAAACAAATGATGATAACAAATCAATTAGTAAACAATTCCAAATAATAATAATATCTAATTAAGGTACAAAGTATCAAATCTAATTATCAAATCTGAAGTAAAACTAGTTCTTATTAAAATGTAAAATATAAACTAAATGCCAAAATTACTAAATAATAAATAGAACTTAATCTCAAATTCAAAATGTAAAGTCTTAAAATAAAAAGATTCTCCAAAAGTATTTCCAAAGTTAAATTATGAGTCAGAGATAAATTTTTGTCTCACACTACACAGTCAACTGGTAGACTGGTAGACAGTCTTATAGGGCCAGTATAATGACATGAGTAGTGTGAGGTTACGCTTCCGAAACACTGACTGTTTAAATATTTACTAAAAATAAAAAGTGAGTCAAAAATACATTTTTGTCTAAACACTACAAAGTCAACTGGGAGACTGATCGACAGTCCAACAGGCCCAGTACAATAGACTTTAGTAGTGAAAGGTTAGGTTTCCGAAAGGTGACTGATTTTCCTAAATTTCACAACGCTATTTATATTAAAACCAAATATAAATCAATATGACTCGACATGTAAATATTACTCTCATTAACAAAAAATAGACATTAATTAACAAAGCCTAATCCTATAATGTTTTGATAAAAACTTTGATAAAAACATAAACTTTCCAAGTGACATATGCTAATTACAATTAGTCTTTAATCAACCTGTGACATATCGAGTACTTGCCACAGCATAGGTAAAATTAATTAAACAAATTAATTAAAATATTACAAAATACAAACATAAAATTTTCTTTCTTAAAATAAAACATAATTTTTATCAAAAATAACACTAACACAAATTTAAGCCAAATAACACACCATGACAGTTTTATTGTAATGGGATTTGGAATGAAATATTAATTGCAAATAATTTTCTTCAACATGTTGTCACCTGTCTTATATTTTTTAATATATCACGTTGTGGTTTGTAATCTTGACAAATTTTTTTTTGAAGTTCCAATGGCAGATTCAGGGGGGGGAGGGGTTTGGTTGATCAATGCATTTGAATGGGGACATATAGTTGAAACCCCCCCTTTGTCCTTGGTTGGAACCTCCCTTTTTTAAAATGGCTGGATCTGCCCCTGATTTCTGAAGATGAGGGCTTCATATTACTATTAGCCTTTCATAGTGCTTTATATTTGGTTGCACATGTAATCAAGCTTTTGTTACTTTGAATATTTATTTTTTCATTTCTGATGGCAACCATTTCATGTAATACATATAGTCAGGATTATTAGTTAGTTTTACTTGTTAATGTTTATTGTCATGATCAGTGGCGGATCAAGAAATTTTCATAAGTGGGGGCCGGTTGACTGCCTACTTAAATCTACCTCTGGTGATTGATATGGACTAAATAGAATTGCTGTTTGGTGTGAACCAGGCTTTGCGTCGAAGACCATACTACAACCTATAATGGTTTACTTTTATAAATTGTGACTTGGATAGACAGTTGTCTTTGGTACTTCAATATGAGAATCAGTTATATCTATGTACAAGATTGAGAAAAAAATTTTGTAATAAATTTAAAACATATACATGTATTTAATTCTGTAATACTTGATAATATTTATCAGTTATTTGTGCTTTTTTCATTTGATGTTTACTCACTGATAATGTCAGTATAATTTGATTGGTTGTCATAAAAAAATTGGGTCAGTTTGCAATTGTCATGTGCGGGTACAACACATCTGGATCTTTCATAAAATTACGAATGAAATTTATCACAAAAATGCACCAGTTATTTGGTGAATGAAACACTTGTCATATTGTTTTATTTAAAGTCAGAGGCTGAGTTAGAGGGTTTTTCAGGGGGCCTGGGCTGCCCCATTTGTTAGAAAAATTTGGTTGTTTATATAGGGAATCACTGGAGCATGACTGGTGCGGGCCCCTTCTTAGGCAGTCAGTGGGCCCCTGCTTATGAAAATTTCTGGATTCACCACTGAAGTTTCAGTAAAGTTAGATTAGCTTTTTTGACATATTATGTTGAAATTTGAACAGAAAATGAATGAAAAACCGAATAAATTTTAAAAATGCACTCTTATTAAAAGCTTTCTTTGCTTATTCACAAGGACGTAATATATCCTCCATGCTATTCCAATCTGAGTTTTTGTTCATACATAGTCTGGTGCTGTTCCAATGCAAGTAGTCTTCTTTTTTCTGTTTCTTGAGAAGTATCTGGTTTACCTGTTCAGTCACTATAAAGTGTTACAATTCATATTTAAACGCAACACATAAATAGTGACCAAAAAGGTACCGCTATCACATGAGAGAAGCTACTAAAAAGTAAAATGTATACATTTTAAATATTTTTGTGGGAGCATGAAATGTAGTACATATATAGATAGTTTTTTATAGACCATAGAACAAATAAGCAAACAAATTCAAAGGAAATGTACATGCAAGATGAATAAAAAAAAAGAAGAGCCATGGCCAGGGGCCCAAACTTGACAGCATTTGGTGTTGAACAGGTTAAATGTCTGCATTGACAATAAATATAGCCTTTGTTAGAGGTGAGCCAGGTCACATTTCCCTTAATCAGCCATATTAAAGGTAAGCGCATGTTTCTGGGCTGGGTCGAAAAATAAATGAACATGACTTTGAAAAATGCTAAAATTTTAAGATAAAAGAAATACACCAAATTGGGGAGACATCTATTAAAATGTTTGAATATGAAGTTGACAAGAACTAAGCTTTTCAGATAATATTGTTACGGCCAGAAATCGCCTTTAAATTGTAGCCAACAAAAGACACAAATCAATAATAAAATTTAACAATATTTATTATACAAAAGTTTACAAGAAGTATTACACAAATATTACTGTCAACTTAACTGTCAAAATATGAGTCCAATCTTTTATCTTTATCTGTATCCGGATATCTTTCGGAATCCAATCTGAATATTACGGTCACAATCCAGTATGATGTTGTTTGTAGAATAAAAGTGTCAATCCAAATGCGGTGAATACTAATGTCTATCGATGTCTAAGTCTAAGTCCAAGAGTAAGAGTGAGAGTTTAACTTTAGTGTCTGTATATATATATAGTTGTCATGGAAGATTCTAGAACAGTCTATAATGGAACATCCTAGAAAGTTACAACAGAAGTTTCTAGTAAAATGTAGAAGTTTATATAATGCATCTTTTATTAGGATCATTCTGGAAAGTTCCAATCATTCTGTAATTGTTCCAGAGATTTCTAAACTGCACAATTCTAAAATTATTCTGTAAACAACTATCAGGCCACACAATACAAATCAGGCCAACATAAATAAATACAATAATTATAATATCATAACACCTCCCCCCTTAAAAGAAGTTTTAGTGTAACAAAAACTTATCATGAATAAAATGAACAAAAATACATAGTACGGTATATACAAAATGTTTTAATAAGCTCTAGATAAAGCATCTGCTATTACATTATCTTTACCCCATAATATGTTTTACAATTACATCATATTCCTGTAACAATAAACTCCACCTAGTCAACCTTCGATTCTTGTTTCTCATTTTATGTATGAAGGTGAGAGGATTATGATCAGTGCAAACAAGAATAGGATATACAGTGGGATTCAAGTATACATCAAAATGTTGAAGTGCTGACAACATTGCAAAACACTCTTTTTCAATAGTTGAATAATTTTTCTGATGTTTATCTAATTTCTTAGAAAAATATGATATAGGTTTCTCAACATTATCATCTGTCTCTTGATATAAAACAGCTCCAATTCCTACATCGCTTGCATCATCAACAGCGAGTTTAAATTGTTTTTCAAAGTCTGGAGTAATCAGAACTGGACTATTAATTAAAAGTGATTTGCTATTTTCAAAAGCGTTTTGACAATTTTCACTCCAGATAAATTTAGAATCTTTTCGTAAAAGATGAGTCAATGGTTGAACCACAGTAGCAAAATTTGAACAAAATTTTCTGTAAAATCCAATCATGCCTAAATATCTCATTAGTTGTTTTCTATTTGTAGGAGGAGGAAATTTGGAAATAGCTTCCACTTTAGCCATAATAGGTTTCACTTGACCTTGGCCAACTGTATGCCCTAAATAATCAACAGTGGCCTGACAAAATTCAGTTTTACCAAGATTGACAGTCAAATTTGATTGTGACAATCTATCAAAAGTATCATACAAATGTGTTAAATGCTGTTCCCAGCTATCACTACATACAATTAGATCATCAATATAAGCATAACAACAGTTTAAATCTTTTATAACATTATTGATCATTCTTTGAAATGTAGCTGGTGCACTTTTCATGCCAAACGGCATTACAGTATATTGAAATAAGCCATCTGGTGTAACAAAAGCTGATATTTCACGAGCTCTCTGTGTCAATGGAACTTGCCAATAACCTTTCAACAAATCAAATTTGCTCACAAATTTTGCTTGACCAATGTTGTCAATACAATCGTCTATCCTTGGAATCGGATAGGAATCAGATTTTGAGACTGAATTTACTTTTCTGAAATCAGTCACGAAACGAAAGGTTTTATCTGGTTTTGGCACAAGGAGACAAGGAGAGCTCCATTCACTGTTACTCGGCTCAATAATATCATTGTCAAGCATATATTTAATTTCTTTTCTCATAGCTTCAAGTTTGAGTGGATTGAGCCGGTAAGGATGTTGCCTAATTGGAGAAGCATCTCCTATATCAACATCATGACAAACAGCAGTGGTTTTGTTTGGCACATCTGGAAAAAGATTTTTAAAAGAAAATACCAAAGTTTTTATTTCTTCTCTACGATCAAAAGACAGATGTGCAAGTTTTGAGTCTAAATTTGACAAAATTTCTGAATTTTTCAATCTAACTGTCTCTTCCATAGTTTTAGAACTAAAAGGTGGTTCAATTACATCTGGTTTGTCATGATTGTTCTCAAATTTAACCATGCCTAAAGTGGCAACTGGTTTACTCTCACATTCATTAGGACGCTCAAAATATGGTTTTAACATATTAATATGACACACTCTGTTTTGTTTACGCCGACCTGGAGTTTTTACAATATAATTCAGATGATTGATTTTACTCTCTATTGTATAAGGACCACAATATTTAGCCTGTAAAGGATGTCCAGGGACTGGCAAAAATACAAGTAGCTTATCACCAGGCTCAAATACTCTATCCCTGGCATCTTTATCATACCAAATTTTCATCTTGCTCTGTACATTTTTTAAAGTTTTTCTGAGCAATTTGACAAGCAGTATACAATTTTTCTTTAAATCTAGATACATAGTCTAAAAGATTCAAGTCAGTATGTTCAGTAAGCCACTTTTCCTTAATCAATTTTAACGGTCCCCTTACAGTATGGCCAACTACCAACTCAAAGGGACTAAATCCAAGGGATTCTTGAACAGCCTCTCGGACTGCAAAAAGTAGAAAGTGAACTCCATCATCCCAGTCTCTATCAAATTGAAGACAAAAAGTTCTAATCATGTTCTTCAATGTTTGGTGAAAACGTTCTAAGGCACCTTGAGATTCTGGATGGTACGCACTTGATCTATACTGAGCAATCCCTAACTGGTACACGACTTGCTGAAATAAACCTGACATGAAATTTGATCCCTGGTCGGACTGTATAGACTTAGGAAGTCCTACTAATGTGAAAAATTTTATAAGTGCTTTGACAATAGTAGGTGTCTTGATATTTCTTAGCGGAATAGCCTCAGGAAAGCGAGTGGATGTACACATGATTGTCAATAAATACGCATTTCCAGTTTTGGTCTTTGGTAAAGGTCCAACGCAGTCAATCAAAACTCTGCTGAAAGGTTCGTCAAAGGCTGGAATAGGCAGAAGTGGTGCTGGTGGTATTTTCTGGTTAGGCTTACCAACAACCTGGCATATATGGCATGATTTGCAGTATTCTGCGACATCATTTCGAAGTCTGGGCCAGTAGAAATGCTGCAAGATCTTAAGGCAAGTCTTCCTTATACCTAAGTGTCCAGCCAAGGGGGTGTCATGGGCAAGACCAATAATTTCTTGCCTATAAACTTTAGGCACCACCACTTGGTATACCACTCTCCATTCCTCCTCTGGGGTAGCATCAGGAGGCCTCCACTTCCTCATTAAAATGCCGTCCTGATGGTAATAGCATTCGGCCACTTTGTCTGCTTCCTCCTGTGGTTGAGCCCGCTGGTTGAGCTGAAGAACCTCAGGGTCTTTATGTTGTTCTTTGAATAAATTCTTTCGGTCTAATGAATGGCTGTTTACGTTTGGCCATGGCATAATAACATTCTTGTTAACACTAGGTGGTCTTATTATGGCCTTTTCTGAGCTACTAGGACCTTCAATGTCAGCTAGGAAAGTGTCAGAGAGGTCCATGTAATCAAACTGGTCTTCTTGCAAATTCTCATCTTGTTGTTTTCTAGCCATCGCCCTAGTAACAACACAAGCTGGATACAATTCAGCATCATCTTCAGGTGATTTAACATCCACCACTGGTTCACTGGTAACAATTGGTTCAGCAACCACTTTGTTCCTAGCTAGATCATTTCCTAGCAATAATGTAACACCCTCTACAGGGAGATTAGGACGAACACCTACAATAACTGGTCCAGTTATCAAATCTGACTTCAGATAAATATGATGGAGAGGAACATCTATACAACCTAACTCTACACCTTGTAACAAAACGGAGGCACCAACAGAAGTCTTCTCGGACAAAGGCAACACACCTTCTAACAATAAAGACTGAGAAGCTCCAGTGTCCCGTAAAATCTTAATAGGCTGAAGAGTGGTATCATCAACAATAGAAATAAACCCATCAGACATAAAGGGTTTATATTCCTCCATGTAATCACAAAAACTGGACTTAAAAGCCTGACTCGCAGGACATTCCAACGTACTGGTAATATAAGGTGTCGTACAAGCACTGGACTTTGGCTTATTATCTCGTTCATTCTTCTTCTGGAGTCTAAAACAATCAGCCATCAGGTGACCATTTCTCTTACAATAAGCACAAATCAGTGACTTCTTTTCAAAAGTATCAAATTTTGGACTAGACATATTATAATTGGACTGACTCTTATTCTGTGCAACAGGCTTACTATCAGTACGCTCAGTGCTTTGATTTTTGTAATTTCCACTTGAAGTATTAACATTTTGACCCTTGAAACTTCTTTTATGTGAAAGGGTATAATTATCTGAAATTACAGCAGCATCGTGAATTGTCCCAACAGTTCTGTCGTCTAAATGTGTTTTTAAGTCTAAATGAACACATTGTTTGAACTCTTCTAATAACATCAATTGTCTTAGGTTATCAAAATTGTTATCTGTTTTCTTTGAAGTAAGCCATTTATCAAATAGATCTTCTTTTTCCCGAGCAAATTCCACATAGGTTTGCAAATCAAACTTTTTATAAGATCTAAATTTCTGTCTATATGCTTCTGGTACTAGCTCATAAGCTTTCAAAACTTCCTGTTTCACCGTGTCATAATCGGAACTTTTTTCTGATGGAAGTGCGGAGTATATTTCAGCGGCCTTACCCTCTAAAACACTTTGTAGCATCGTAGTCCAATACGGCATTGGCCATTTCAAATTATTAGCAATTTTCTCAAACTGTGGAAAATATTTATCGACTGTTTTTTCACAAAATTTGGGAACCAAACGTATATTTTTTGCTGCATCAAAATATTCTGATTTCGACAGGACTTTAGTGTTGCTTTCTTCTTTGACCATTTCAATTTTCAGTTTCTCCATCTCTAGTCTTTCCCTCATTTCAAGTTCTTGTTTCAATTTAAATTCATCTTGTTTCAATTTAAATTCATCTTCTTTTTCTTTTTTATCCATTTCCAATCTTTCCTTCATTTCTAGTTCTTTTAATTTAAGTTCATGTTCTAATTCAAGTTGTTTTAATTTAAAGGCGTCAACATTTTCGACCTTAAGTTCAAGAGCCTCTTCACCTAAAATTTCTGCGTCAACTAATTTGTCTATAACCAAATTTTTTATAATTTGTTTTCTCATAGATACTTTAAAATCTAATTTCAGATGTTTAGCAAGCAACACTAATTCCTCTTTCTTTAAATTATCAAACCCCTCCAAGTCAGGCGTTTTCAAAAATTTACCGGCATCAAATGCCATTTTGTAGAATTTTGTTGGCTAGTTATAATAACAATTACTAAACAAATTTTGAATAAGATATTTTCAGGATCCCGGACGAGCCCCTAATTTCTGTTACGGCCAGAAATCGCCTTTAAATTGTAGCCAACAAAAGACACAAATCAATAATAAAATTTAACAATATTTATTATACAAAAGTTTACATGAAGTATTACACAAATATTACTGTCAACTTAACTGTCAAAATATGAGTCCAATCTTTTATCTTTATCTGTATCCGGATATCTTTCGGAATCCAATCTGAATATTACGGTCACAATCCAGTATGATGTTGTTTGTAGAATAAAAGTGTCAATCCAAATGCGGTGAATACTAATGTCTATCGATGTCTAAGTCTAAGTCCAAGAGTAAGAGTGAGAGTTTAACTTTAGTGTCTGTATATATATATAGTTGTCATGGAAGATTCTAGAACAGTCTATAATGGAACATCCTAGAAAGTTACAACAGAAGTTTCTAGTAAAATGTAGAAGTTTATATAATGCATCTTTTATTAGGATCATTCTGGAAAGTTCCAATCATTCTGTAATTGTTCCAGAGATTTCTAAACTGCACAATTCTAAAATTATTCTGTAAACAACTATCAGGCCACACAATACAAATCAGGCCAACATAAATAAATACAATAATTATAATATCATAACAATATACAGACTATTACAGTCAGCCTACAGACTCTTTGCCTACTGAAATGTTTGCTTACACAGTGCTTTCCTAAAATGATTTAAAATCAGTGTGATAGTTTTCATGAAGAATGCTGAGCGTACAGGTATTAAGACAAAATAAATGTTATGTTACATGTATCTACCCAAATAAGTAAAATATAAAAATTCTTGACTTCTAAAACAATGATTAATCTCCTGATTTAATTGACTTATCAGTATGCTTCCATCCACTGATGAAAATTCCATCTGAGTTGATTTATTATTAATTATTGTGCTTTGAATACACCTTATTGCTACAAAATGTACATGTCTGCCATTACTAAATGTACATCACAAATGTTCCTAGTCAAATAATTATGACGTCTGGCAAGGCTATTTTAATTTTTTTTCTGGGACGCCTTCTTAGGACAGACGTCTGGCAAGGCTATTTTATTATTTTTCTGGGACACCTTCCTGCGACGTCATAACACAGAAGCCATTTTTTAACATGTGGACTTTGAGAGTAAATTTTGGGGGGAACTTTGTGACCTAATTTATAGTAGAGGGGGCCCACTTTAGTCATGCTTCAGTGATTTCCTATATAAGCAAACAAATTTTTTCCCAAAAGGGGGGGGGGGGCCTAAATCCGCCTCTGCTGATGCCACAATGGAAAAGTAATTGTTGTTTCACGTCAATGGTTGAAGAGGGACAGATTCTCAGGTCAGCTGGGACAAATAAGGGGGAGACTTCTCCCGTCATGCTTCAGTGATTCCCTACATAATTAACCAAATAGTAATTATATCATCACGAAAAAATGTACTAATTGTAAGACTTGATGATGTGAATAAATTGAAATCAGACATATCAAATGCAGTTCTCAGTGCTGTTGATATATCAATGGACAATGACTGCTTATACTATAATAGTCCCAGGTGCAACAACCACATTTTCCCAGAAAGGGGGGGGGGGGCTCCTGGACCGCCCTCTAAATCCCCCTCTGACAACTCAAAAGAATCATCATGTACGAGTATACATCAAATTGTCTACCCCACAAGCGAACATCTTTTGGGAGCTCGCTGTGTTGCAAGTATTTTGGGTTTGAAGGAAATAAGATGCGATCATATAATTTGCTGCCTTCAATAATAATATCATCTATAGTCGGATCCCTCTATAGTGGAGGACGTTCAGCTAGAGGGTTTAGCCTAGATATACAACTGTATCCAGCTATGTTCGATATAAAGTCGTTCACCTAAGGACATTTTTTTCTTATTTTTTCTGTACACTTGCTTTGATTTTTTATTACCATGCATTGTCAAGCTTGGTAACTCATAATTGTTTCTCAGTGATAATAGAATGCAAAATACAAAGTATGGGATGTCAACAGTAAACTTGCAAAAGCTGACACTATAGATCACTGTAACCCTTGTCGATAACTATACCGTGATGCTTGGTGAAGGCTTCTTTGCACACAAGAAACCATATTGCTAACCTTGTGAGTTTTGTATTCTTCTAATCAGTCAGTTGTTTTTATGGTTTTGTTTATTTACACCAAAAATCAATGAAGCGATGAAAGCGTGGGAAACGAAATGACATCTCCGGTAAATTCCCAGATTTTAATATTTTCTAATCAATATGTACAAGCAATGAAAAATAAATGGTTATTATTTTTATACTTAGTGCATACGTTTTGTGTATTTATTATTTAAAATATATGCTTACGAAGAAAACTAACACTAAAGTATCTCAATCATTCAATCGTTTTAATACACAGTTTAAAGTGTATATTGTGTGTATTACTGTTCTATTTTTAAAGTAGATCAATGATACATAAATAAACAGCCTCGTACCAAAATTGCAACATAATTTCAAGATAACATGATTTTATTATCACAGAATTGTATTGATTTAATGGATTGCACTAAATTGACAGTGCTTCGTTAATAAACATTATAGCTCTTTACGATAGCAAATGAACACTTCATTACAATTTATACCGATGACCTACTATCATGATTTTTATCCGACCGCACATACGGACGCGTTGACACATAATGCATACCACTCATTAATAGCCAATCAGAAGTTAATATGACCTTCATTTCCCCCATAATCATTCCGGAAACAGCCACGAAGCAGCCATTAAATAGTATTTATAACCAATGAAATACCATTAACAGATTTACCCGAACCTGACGTCTAGCATCTGACTAATCAGACCGTATCACCATGGTGATACGGTAATAAAGTTTGTTTGACTGATTACGTCGCACTACCTTTCGCTAAGCTAAGCCGCATATGAGTGTAACAAGCACTTTTTTTACATTTTAAATTTTATGATGTATTTAAATGAGTAGTTATTGTTGCAAACTCTAATTTGAATTGAGATCAGTTTTGGAATAAGGGAAAGGCGGACGTGAAAAAAAAATGGGGGGGGGGGGAAGGGGGGGGGGTTCAATTTTTCTCATTTCAGATTTCATAAATAAAAAGAAAATTTCTTCAAACAGTGTTTTGAGAGGACTAATATTCAACAGCATAGTGAATTGCTTAAAGGCAAAAAACAAATATTAATTTATTAGACCACATTCATTCTGTATCAGAAACCTATGCTGTGTCAACTTTTTAATCACAATCCAAATTTAGAGCTGAATGTTGTGTCCATACTTGCCCCAACCGTTCAGGGTTCAACCTCTGCGGTCGTATAAAGCTGCGCCCATTTGGTTCGCTTTTCGATTCGCAGGCTTTGTTTCTTCTATCGTAATCTTATCGTTTATGCAACTTATGTTTTGAAAATCATTATCGTCTACATTTACTCGCAATTGTTCGAATTCTAAAATCTTGTTTGTAAATCATTACTTCTTGGGCCAAGTGATGTCGTAAAACTCGTCGCCTTACTAACATAAACAATTTTGTATGTTAGTAATGCGGCGAACGTAAGAAGAGATATTTATTGTCAAATACGCATCTGTTGTAGTAAGATTTGTACTAAATGTTATTCTGAAAATTTATTTTTAGAGGCTTTCGGTTCTTATTTGCTTGTTGGGTCTCTTTGACACATTCCCTGTTTTCATTCCCAATTTGAAGTAAAGATGTTGAAAGATAATTAAAAATATAGTTCTTTACAATGTAAAAGCCTCAAATGTTTACGAAATGAGATATAAGAAACTCTAAAACACACATTTAGATGTTAAAAACGTACACGTTTAAAACAGTTGATTTTTTTATTTCAGCTGCACACTGTGCAAAGGTCTATACAATATTTGCAGCAAACACAAAGTCAGGTTACACATAAGATAAACCATGCGTGAGTAGAAAAAAATAAAAATAATTAATATTTAAAGTTTAAAAAATTCCTGGAAACCCATTTTATGATAGATACAATATTTCATGTGTTTAAAAAAATGAAATGTAATCGTATGCCAGTAGGGGAATTTAGTTAATCGATTATAGTGAGATTGTTTAAGTTCAAAAAGATGAGGTAGTATAAGATATTCAAAAGCTTTGTATTGATTTCGATGTCAGAATGAATATAAACAGGCGATTCTTAATTTGCACAATACATGCATTGGGAAATTTCATCTTTAGGTATACTAGATTCAAAGCGCATGATATGTTTCAAATATTTCAACAAAAGGGCTGATAAATGAGAACGCCATCAAATCGGAATGAAAAAACGTTTTAAAAACAAAATTAGTTAAACGTACAGTATATTACATAAACTGAATATCAAAATGCAAAAAATAGCATTTAAAATGTACAAATCTTGTAAAATCTATATGAACGCATGATGCCAATTTTTTTCTGAGAGAAAACAAGGTCGCGTTCAATGATTAGTATGGAACGCCGGAACTGGCTTATAGTGTAGATATCTAATATAATTATAGACATACGAGTCTACAACGGTGGCCGTAAACAACATTAATACAGGAAACACAAAATTGGGAGAATTCAAACAAATTTGTATTAGATTATATACTGTGACATCATACAAAAGGGATGTTGACCTATTTATAAAAGAAGTTAAACTATTTTTTTTTCTTTCTGAAAAATGCAAAAGAAACAAACTATAAAGAAATATGAACGTTGTCAGTTTCTATTTATTCTGTTTATAAGTCAGTTACACAGAGAAGGTTTTTTTATAAAGTCGTGCGTATGGTTTGTCAGGTTTTATCGACTTCAGCCTTTTTGAATGTTTCTTGAAGTTAGATATTTTTTGAATAATGTTTACCTTACTGGTACCGACATGGTATTCTACGTAATTTTAAAGTGCCAGTCTGCCTAAGAATCAGGCAGTGGTGAAAACATGACCAGAAAACCCCACCCAATTTGACATTGATTTCAGTTCATAATATGTAGTTATGCACAAAAATAACATTCATTTTCGTTTTCTGTTCTGGTAATAGAAGATACAATTTGGTTGAAATGCACTAGAAATTATCGAATAAGGGGAGATAACTCTGTAATTTGCTATCATTCTAACCAATTTTCTAACCGAGTTATTTGATATTACCAGACACACACAAACGAAAGACTAATAATTTTTAACTCAGGATGATGGTTAGTATCAAATAACATGATTAGCTCAGTGGATTTTTTCTGATCATGTTTTGATTTTTACCTAAATTGCCTGCTTCTTACAAAGACTAGCACTTAACATTAGTACATTTTTGCATTAATGTGTAAGAAAAATAAAAAATATAGGGAGATGCAAATAGGTATGGTTTGTGTGTATTTAATCAAATTTCATAAAAAATCTGAGTTATACTCAAAAATTGTTTTAAACATAATCATAGTTATTTGTATGAATAAAGACAACAGAAGTATACCACTGTTCAGAAGTAATAACTCAAATGGGAGAAAACAAATCCGGTTACCACTCTTCAGAAATATAACTCGATTGAGAGAAAACTAAAACCGAGAGAAACACAGCAACTAACAACGGAACAACAGAAACACCAAAGTGCAACAAAAACAAACACCAACATACATCTAAACGGACTATTTGATAACTACTAACATATTCCAGACTTGGTACAGGACATTTTAAGAAAACATAATGAACGGATATTTACTACATACTGACTTAACCATATTAAACGTTATGCTTTATCTTATTCCAAGCAGCCCCACAGTGACGAATGAAATAAGTAGACTTGAAGGTAAATCTTTTAAGTTATTACAAAACAATGGTACACATGTGGGAACATCATTTTTTGTTTGCCTTCTGCTTTATACCAAAGATATTTCAAATGATGGTGAGACAACACAAAAGGAACTCACATTCTTATATCCTTGTATCTTGTATCTGTATGCATTTTTTTGCTATAGTCATATGTCACAATGTTAAGCATCTGGTTAACTAAATTTCCACGGATTTCATTGAATTATAAAACTTCGACAAACGCAATGACACGCCAATGAATAGCATATGTATGTCATTTTGGGTTTATTTTACAATCTGAAATTGATTGTGCGGTATTAAATTGATTATTTTAGTTCTTTTTGTATGCTGCATTATTTAATCTATGTGTCACGATTGTGTTTATTACTATTCAATTGTACAACAAGTATTCACAGCAGACATTTTTTATTAAAAGTATAAACTTAAAATTACCAAAAAAAAAATCAACCCTATATATTAAAATACAAAACTCATATATATTTATTTATATTAATTCATTAATAAAACAATCCAATACACTGTCATCAAACTACGTGCTTTGGTATAGCCTTCATTCGGTAAGATCTTGACCAGAAATTAGGGGACTCGAGTAATATATAACGTTTAAGAACAAATTCAATCCCCTCTCTCCCAATTAAAGAAATAAACGAAACAGTCCAAATAAAATGATCTTTATTTTGTGTATTCATATAACTGCGTTCGTGGCTTTTGACATAACATCTGCATCCTTGTTATTTAATAATATATGGTAGTTATGATATCTTTAATATATTTTATGACAGGAATCGAAAATCGTTTGATGAAAGTTTATGAAACTAAAAAAAGAAATTCAGCTCAATTGCAGTTAATATTAGAATCTGTTGGAGTACTAACAAAGAAACTACAGACTGTTTCTACGAGTATTGATGAAAATAGAACAAAAGAAAGTTCAAAAACTCTGCGGCAAATAAAATGTGACCAATTATCGATGCAAATAGAAACAGACGGTTCAGATATACCAACTATTGACAATTCCACTGAACAATTAGTTGATGAATATGAATATAAGGAACGACAAGAGCATCACCCGAATTTAAAAGATTCAGCATATTGTCATGGTAAACCACGTGTCAGTGTTCAGCAGCCACCAAATCGTTCAGAAACTGCATCGTCTTCAAAAAATTCTTCTACAGATACTTTGAAAGCAAAAGTCACGGTAGTAAAATCAAAAACAGCAGAACAAATAGTAGATAAGAAAATAAAGAAAAGGAAATCCAAGTATGGATTTAGATTATGCAGAACTAATGATAATCTAGACAACAGAACGTTCTTCCGCAAAAAGAAACGGTGTTATCAGGGAGAGCTTTTACTTCCAAAGATAGATAATCAAGTAGAAGAAGAACCAAAGCCTAACATAACCCCTGCAGGTATGGATGGAAGGTAGGATAATAGGATTAAAACTATATTCTGTGTGCATTTTGATATATATATTGAACCAAGTAAACAGAAACATATTGGAGAATAGTAGCATGAAAGGTGTGAAGATCTATACCTATATATATGGTATATTCAAAGTCAACACAGACACAACAATGGAGAAAAAACTTGAATCTATCTTTGTTCTGTTTTGTTAAAAGAAATTGATAAAGATTTGGTAAATAAAGGCTGACTTATATCAGTCATACCATTAAATAAATGCCAATGAATTATTCCCATTTAAAATATTTAACTATTTTTGGAAAGTTTGTTTAGACAAGAAATTTCATCGTTTGAATTATATACAAAAATATATATTTTAATATTGATTTCGTTCTTAGTTATAATCAGCACTTTGTTATGCTTCACATCAATGTATCCATAGATTTATATGTGCGCATGTGTGTAACTTTTTTAGTTTTCTTGTAATTCAAGATCATATAGAGATACTGGTAGAGAAAATGGTCACAAAAAGAGAGGAATAATGACCATGGCACAAATGACAGAGAGAGGTGATTATAGAATTGTCTATAATATTTATAAGAAATGTAACAAAACCACATACATCCTTTTGAATAATTGATCTTTTAGCATCAGATGCTAAATTATTTTCATGTTCAGGAAGAGAAAAGCATAATCAAATACATTTTATAGGAAGCCTCTGCAAAGTGGGTGAATAGAGATGAAGTGAGGATAAAATATAAATAGTTCATTGTATCACTATTTAGCATTTAGATTTGATTTTAAACCAATGTCAACAACGGAAAGTTAACATAAACATTAACACATAATCTCTATTGATAGAAACGGCAACCCCAAAACACCTACTTCTAGAAAAAAAACTTCAGGTCAGAAGAGTGATATCTGAACTGAGTTAATTGGTAAATAGGTACAATAAATGAAAAGGTTGCATTAATTTTTTTCTTCACTATGTTTAAGTGATTTAGGGATATCCATTATGTTACAAGTAATATGACGAATTAAATGCATTTATAAAAGAGGGGCGAAAGATATCAGAGGAACAGTCAAACTCATAAATCGAAAAAAAACTGGCAATGCAATGACTTAAAAAGAAAAAAAATGACAAACAATAGTAGACAAAATTTAACATAGAAGAATAAAGACTAAGCAACACGAACCCTATCAAAAACTGTGGGTGATATGATTGGTATTCTTCTTTGTCTACAATAGTTTTGTCATTTTTTCAGATTATGACAATAAACAGAACGTTCATTCATTAATAGAATGGGCACATATTGCAACCCAGTCACAAATGGAAGGTAACTCGTATGATTAGTTAATTATTTGTGTTTGAATTGAAATGGTTTGCTAATAATTAAGTAAAATAACCATCGTGTTTAATGTTACAAATGTATAGTCTTCTACTATTAATGTTGTTTCACGTTAATTAATATAACTAGCAAAACAAAGACATCATATTTGCATTCTTATTCTATGGTATAGGACAGCAATTCCAGTTAACCTGATGTCAGCTTCACTTGTTTAAATACTGGCATACCATCTATCTCAGAATATAACGAGCATGCATCTGAATGTATGGGATATGCCTGATCCTTGGTGATAATAATTATAAACTCATTAATTACTCCAGCAAATATCATCATGAATTTGTTTGTTAATAGAAAATCTCATGTTTTCTTACTACTATTTCAGTTATAGCTCTCAAATAAATCCTACAAAAAAAGTAAGGAAAAAAAAGTGAACTCCGAGAAAAATCCAAAACGGAAAGTCCGTGATCAACGGCAAAATCAAAATCTCTTACACATCAAACGAATGGATAACAACTGTCATACTCCTGCTTTGGTATAGGCATGTTCTTATGTAGAAAATGGTGAATTAAACCTGGTTATATACCTATTTAAACTTCCCAATTGTATGACAGTTGCATATATTCGCATTATATTGACAACGATGTGTGAACAAAACAAACATACCTAATAGGTAAACATGTCACAAATATGGGAACAACAGTCAACATCGAGTTATAATATTAATCACGAAATAAACAAACAAAGAAACACATATACATCATGGTCCATCCGACATTGTTACCATTATGTCATCGGCATTTGTGCAGACTACATTATGTACCAGAAATTATTTAACTTTTTCTCTTTTCATATACATTATGTACATGGTGCATTGTATTTCATTGTTCAGATTCTGCCATGACTTTGTTTTGTATACATGAATGTTTTTATTTTATATTTGCTTAACACTGGTCGTGCAGTACCGTCGTATATATTAGGAATGTTATACATTAGTACATATGTATCATTTCATTAATAAAACATATCATTTTAATACAGTTGCCATGAAATTGATGTTGAATGTTGAAAAATTGAGTACTCATGGTCATGACTACATGCTTCTTCTAGACACATCGGAAAGTATGCAAGGAGAGAAATTTAACTTAATGATAAAAACTGCCACAAACTACATCGAAGGTGAATATTGTATTGTTTTTCAATTTAATAAAGTACATATATACAATACTACACGACGGACTCATAAGCCCAATAGTCAACACTTATGTGTTGACATGACATACTATTGCTATGGTCATATTTATAAATAAACTTCAAACAGTTTTCTTCTCAAGGAATAGATAACCGTTGCATGATTTTGGCAAAACCTTTTGAAATTTTGGTCCTCAATGATCTTCAACTTTGTAACTGTTTTTGCCGTTTGATAAATTGATTTATACGCACTAATGAAGCAGTATAAAACTATAAGCCTAATATCCTTAACCAGTGTTTTATTAACAGATATTTTACTTGAAAGTTTATCAGTATCTTACAAAAAATATTAAACCAAGATTTCCAAATGGTGAAGTTAAAATCATCCCTTCGTAAATTTTACGGACGCCATCACGAGTTGGTTGATCGTAATGGAATAACCGTCTCACAGATGATATAGGATATTTTCCTTACGTCGTAACTACAATCCCTTTCCCTTTCATGAATGTGACCTACCGAATTATACTATTTACCGGATTTGTTATAACATGAGTTTGACTGTCACGCTTGTATCTATCGTCTCTCTTTTACACAAGAAAAAGGCTGTCAGATTCCAAAAGTAAAGGTGTGCCTCTTGTCTGCTTCCGCGAACATGCATTTGAGTATCCCCGTGCACATTAACATTTATAGTTTCAAATACTGACTGAATGAGTTGAATGGAACTAATGAGTTTAAAACGTGTGAAGGTCGTGTTTTCTCTGACTGTTATTAACGTCTTTGATTACATTCAATCAATCGGATGTTGGATGTGTACTGATTCAAATTTTAGTCTTCGATACATTATTTTTTTATAAGTTGTTATTGGCTTTGAACTAGCTGTCAGTAACTGCTGGTACTCTCAGATCTGTACATAGTGTTTCTTTTTGTTCCTAAGTATTAAGGATAGATAAATACCCTGCCACGTCCAGTCTATGCTTATGTTGCTTTAATTTGTATCGATAAGATGAGTTACGCCTTTTTCAACTAGTTTATATACTTTGTTCTTATGTTGTGCTGTTACACCACTGTTCCATGTACAATGTAAGAGGAATATTGGGCATACAAACATGTTAAACCCCGCCACATTCCTTGTGAGGCTGTCCAAAGTCAGGAGTCTGTAGTTCAGTGGTTTTCGTTGGTTCATTTCTGTAAAATTTGTTTTTCGTTAATTGTTTTGCTATTAATGTAGCCGTTGAATGATATTCTTAATAAAATTAATGCATTTTTTTTTTATGTCTGGCCCTTTAATAACTGACTATACGGTATGGATTTTTCTCATTGTCTTATGCAGTACGGTTGTCATTAAATTTTAGTCAATTCGGTATTTACCTGAATATCAACTATATGGTCATTTTATCAACTTACTGTTTTCAAAATTATGAATTATTCAAAATTCTAAGGATTTTATTATCCAAGGCATAGATGACCTTAGCCGTATTTAGCACAACTCTTTGAAATGTTGGGTCCTCAATGCTTTTCAACTATGTACTTGTTTTTGGCTTTCTAAATATTTTGATATGAGCGTCACTGATGAGTCTTATGCAGACGAAACGTGCGTCTGGTTGAACCAATTGTAAGCTGGGTATCTTTGATAACAATTAAAATCCACCTTCTTTAACCTTGGTTGTGTCATCGGAAATCATATCTCTTTACCTATTTTTTCAAACAATAGAATATAAGATTTTTTAAAATTACCATTTTACGGCCCGATATAATATTTTTATGACAGTCACACCGAAAGAAACTATACACCAATACTTCACGCATCATCGTTTAGACGATAACATTCGTGAATATAGATTACTGTATAAATGGTCCTTTATTATTCTCCTAAAATATTTTAATTTCTCTTTCTGTTCTTCAGGTCTGCATCGAGCCAGTTTGAGATATAATTTTAGAGACAATGTCGGTTTAACATGTTTTGGAGCAGAAACTAAATTGGTTCTTCCGCCTCTAGCAGATTATGACGACATCAAGAGAGAAATAGGTAATAAAGTTGACGCATGAATTATTTAACCGCTTCCAATAGTAAAATTTGGAAAATTGTAAATTCTGACATTGCATTTTACGTACTAATAATCTAATCAATAGAATATTTAGATGAATTCAACACAATTACAAAACATTGAATATTTAGTATTAGGTCATTCGAAGAGGGACGAAAGATACCAGAGGGACAGTCAAACTCATAGATTGAAAATAAACTGACAACGTCATGGCTAAAAATGAAAAGACAAACAGACAAATAATAGTACAGAAGATACAACATAGAAAACTTAAGACTAAGCAACACGAATACCTCCTTAAACTGGGAAGGGGGTGTTGGGGGGTTGGGGGGAGAGGTGCTCCGCAAAGGATAGGCAGATAGAAATGTACTGTAATGAGAAGTCAAAGGAAAATGTTAGATCCATATGAGATTACACGATTTGTTATTCATGGACATTTTTGAATTTTTGAATTCTGTTTCTAAGTTACTATTAAGTTTATTTTTTCAAAGGAGTATATATGTCGTGTACATTTTATTATTTTGTACAGTTTACTACTTGTACAAAAACAGCTTGTTGCCACATACGGACTACTGGTGCAAAGTGACAAAGTCGGTAAAAGCAAAAATAAAATAAAACCCTTCTATCATTTGTTTTCAAACATAAATCAGGATAAAAAGTTGCAAATGTAATATCTCATATTGGAAACAAAAGTAAAACCTTATAAATCCAATAACCTATTTATTAATTGCAAAAGACAAGAAAGCATGACACCTGGAATTGCCAGCTCAATCGTTTGCATTTACATGTGCCTGTCTTACAGCCATCCCGACAGCTGCAGTGAACATGACCTTGGTCACCACTTAAAGAAAGCAATTGTACTACTTTCATGACGTTAACCTCAGTGGTCTCTGGTATGTCCAACATTGTCTCTGAATCGTTTCGATTTGATTTCGACTAAAAAAAAAAACAATCATGATTCCAACTTTTGTTCCTTATTAGTATCCATTTGATATTTCTACAGTCAACCGGACCTCGGTCTACTCTTTGCACAGGTATTATAACATGTCTCCAATTTCTAAATCTTTTAATCATCTCTTGGAAGGTGCTGTTCTAATCAAAGGGTAAAGTGCATCAACTGTCCAATAATAGATATTTCGTCTCTTTTGAGATTGATTTTTTTCAATTTCGTCTACTTTCAAAACACCATACTGCCGTTAGAAATATCTTGTTAGGGCTACTGTCTTTTTGGAACTCAATTTGACTTGAGTGTGAATACCGTTTTATTAGAAGAGCTGTTGTCACGCCATGAGTTAATTATTTCATTATGATTTTTTTGTTCTACACTGTTTTCCATCTTTAGATTTTAGTTTTAAGTTTTTTTTTAAAGCTTTGCTTATATACTTGTTATACAAAAAATACACACATGTTGAAAGTTTATACTTTTAAGTTTTAGCCATAAATTATTTGTTTAATACGAAATGATTTGTTGAGAATATCAAATAGGCTAAGGTAGAATTATGATTTGTACAAGTTATCATATTTTTTCTCAGTAATAGTTGTACTAGTAACTACTTGTTCAATTGTATTTGTACAAGTAATAACTTGTATGATGGCATCATACAGGTAATTACTTGTATAAAATGTTTGTACAAGTTATAACCTGTACAAAATAATAACATGTACACGACATATAGATTGAATCATTACATTTTAAACGTTCTAATCGTTAAATGAACAATAAAAAATAACTCAGACAATGGTAATATATTGGAGTAAACAATTTTAAACATACAAATATAACAAACACTTTTGTGTTCCCCTGATGTATTACTTTATTTTAGATATAATAGTTTTGCCTTTGAGCATTCCTGATGAAATTAAATCCAGAAAAGCGCTTCGGACGCATGAAATTATTAAACGTGATGTTTCCAATATTTTACCAGCAAACATCAGCATCAGCAGTTATCAAAACATTGTTTTATTTATATCAAGAATCTTATAGGATCTCAAATTTTATATAGAAAAAATGGAAGAAAGTCTTTAGGATAATATTGGTATAATCTCCTCCAGAACTTCAAATGAATAAATTAACTGTTTAACACTTTACATGCAATGTACTGTTATCATTGACTACAGTCGTATATTTTCCAGAAATCAATGGAAAGTTATGACTTGAAGATAGCAAATAGTTTTTGCGTCTTTCATAGATTAAATTGGTTTCAAACTGTGGATTGCTAAAGCGATGGTATACCTGTCAATTGTTTACATACGTATATATGTTACTTTATACATGTATGATTGTGATTCTGATAAATTTTGTTATAGGAAAACTGAAAGCAGGTGGTCCATCCCCTTTAACAGCTGGACTTCTGATGGCACTGTCTGGATTAAGTCACTGTAAGTTTGCTCATGAAAGAAATATGTATATGATTAAACTGTTTGGGTTTTGTTTATTATTGTTATTTGTGAATACTGGAATGATAATTTTTAATCACAAGAGTTCTCCAGATATTTAGTATTTTTAAAAAAATCTCAGATTCTAATACCTTCCATTTTCTAGTGATTTGTCATTTTGTTTTAGACCATCAGAGCCTTATATTTGTATTTGGCCGATATATTGTCTGTCTCCACTGTACTGCAAGGCAATAGCTCTACAGAGAGTTCACTATATAGACACTTTCTTAAATTTCGCTAAGAAATGTTAGACTACACGTTTCATTATACTAAGACTTGCATTTTTATATCAATTAACAAAACGGTTGATACACAAACTGTTTCAGTGTGTTCGTTACCTCTACTATTAGACGCAGCATGAATATCTATAAGTTGTTGCAGCAAAGAAAGCATGCAACTCAATGTTGAGTCGTAAATGTACATGCCAATGGAAAAAACATTAAAAAAACCAGTTTTGTTTCTAATAAGATTGAATTACTTTCTTATTTAGCAATTGCTTCTCTTCGTTGAATTGCAATCTACCGGTACAGTGTCATCCTAGCCGATCTCGATATACAACGTCATATATTGCAAGGTAAATATGTTTTATGTACGGGCAAATATAAACAAAAAGGAAATAAAATGGATAGTCAAAACAAGTTTAGGTCAACGAGAGATGCAGATTTGATCAGAATTATGGGTTTTGACGCAAAATTCCTACAAATACTTACTTTTTAAGGTTAATTGCAGCCATTCCCAACATATTCCTTTTTATGTTGAAGGTGGTACCACGCAAATTGTTAACCACGACTTCAAACCGTATATTATTCTGATAACAGATGGGATGCCTACTCGAGTGGAAGCTCCGAATGAAGAGGACAGAGGCGGTGGTAGTGCATTAGCAGTATCATCTTTACTGGTATGTATCAATGCTATTTTATCCATAATCCTTCTCTTTTTTTGGAATAAGAGTATCTATTTCAGTGTATATCTTTAAATAAAAACAAAGATACTTATGATGTCTTTAGTGTAGGTGCATTACTTTTATATTATTATGTAAAATCAAAGGGCAATAAAAGTTCAGGTACATGCAAAAATATGCTTTTTTTCATTTAATTTGTCTCTTATATCACGGGCGTTTGAAACATATCTAGTTACAATTCATCATATATGACACAAACAATGATTTATAAAACGTTACAGGTAAAGGCATAATAAAAATGTGCTGGCAACTAGTTGTGTCTTAATGACCCATAATTGTGTGATTGGAAATCACATTCCACTACATTAAACAAGTTGTACGAGGTCATGCTTCCTTCAATCCTGATTCTGTTCAAGATGATCAATTTGAAATAAGATTTGCTTTTTTTTCATTTTAGACTAATTTAGACAGAGAAAAAGAATTACAAAAAGTAGTGAAGGACATTGCAGGGCGAGGTATAAGAATATTCTGTGTTCCAATTGGATCAGCAAACACCGATGTAAGTCTTATGTATTTAAGAATAAAAATTCAGATAATAATTATACCACATCTTTTTCTAAGCTGATCATTATATTGATATATGTCATTTAATTATTTATTTGTGTATTGATATAAGTTGTAAAACGCGTATTCTAATTGTATGTATACCGTCTTGGTTAAAAGCAATTATACATGGCGCACACTGATCGCTCTTATATTTTTTAAATTTTGTTCGTTGTCTGCTTTATTTGTTATTGCTTCTGATCGTTCGAAAGTACAAATTTAGTGTTAATATGTCAGGGACCTATCCTCATTATTCTAGAATAGTGTGCACCATGAAAAGGGATGGACAGATGCTGGTCAAAGTTATCATATATCTCGATGCAAGGTTTTCTAAATGTTTGTATTGTTTTAGCATGCTCCAGTGTGACTGTGGCGCTAAAACATGACAATACACGTTTGATTTCTTGATCAGATTTAATTTAATTGAGAGTACTTCATGGTTTCCAAATTCGAGTTGCGGTGTGATCGTCAGTTTGCATGCAAATAATTCTTCTCAAACCGTTTATAGGGCAAAGTATTATTCTTCCCAGTTCGGAATTTGCTTTTTTATGTTATTTTTCTTGTGCATATACATTGTGTTTCATAAATGGATACCCCATATACAATTTTTTTTCTATTTTTATTGTATTTTCGGTCATGATATATATTGCATGAATACCCCATATACTATTCTTTCTATTTTAATTATATTTTCGATAATGATATATATTGCGCGATACATTGCACAACCCAATAGATCAAGAAAAACCATTCAAACATGAATATATAGAGTGGTGACACATAGACTAGTGACTAACAAGTATCAATCACATAATCATTTAACCCTTGGCCCTTTTAACGTTTTGGATTCGTGCGTCACTGATGAGTCTTTTGTAGACGAAACACGCGTCTGACGTATATACAAAATTTAGTCCTGGTATCTATGATGAGTTTATTTATTAACAAGTAATACCCTCTTACATAAGTTCAGTCAAGAAGTAAGTCCTTATTGATATAAAACATATGTGGTATGAACACACACAACCGATCACTGACAATGTTTATGTTCAAACAGAGATCTCACTAAACATATGAGCTGCGGCTGATAGAATTCGGCCTTATGCAAATAATTTTCAATGCAGCTGTAAACTAACTTCGGGTCGAAAAAAGCATCTTTGCAAAATCTGTAAAATGTTTGATAATTAAAATGATATAAGTAACCTACAAATTCAATAAAAAAGCCCTTTTCATTTTCTTTTTGAATGTATCACTATCAATCAAAGTTTGTTAAATGTACATGTATACATACATGTATTTGCATAAGGTCGATTTCTATCCGAAGCAGCTAAATTATGAAATAACAGTGAGTTTTCAATCCCTCATCTGAACTTATTCAAAATACTTCATTGCCTGAATTATGTCTCATCCATTCGTTTTTCACGACTGCTGCACTTAAAATAAACTCATAAAAAATACCAGGATTAAAATTGTATATTTACGCCACTATCATATTTACACCATAAACTTAGATTTCATTAAAACAATGACAGGAGTAAAATAAGTAAATATATCCATGGGTGAAAAAGGTTTTTTCTACATGTAACAGTTTAAAACTAAAGTTTTGATTAATTTCAGATAATGCGAAGGATAGTTACTAAAACACATGGGAAAATGATACCAGCTGAACAGATTCATCGTATTTGTAAAAATACGCAGACCTTAGTTTGTATTTTATTTTTTTGTTCTATTTAGCCGTTCTTGCGACCTCTTTTAAAATTTACTTCATTTAGTTCATTTTACAATGTTATAATAAGAGGTTAATGTCTATATAATTTGCATGTTTACCATCTTTTTTAAAGCAATACTTATACAGTTATAAAAAAAATGTAAGAATATATATTAGTACATACGGGGAAAACCCAAGAGCGTAAGCGTGGTATTAATTCAGCAAGAATAGTATGTTTCTTACTGTGAGTACATCTATTCAACTTTATACAAATATGTTACGATTATCCTTTGTCAAAGGTATCTCCCGAGTACGGCGCCACCTATAGTTTTCCATCCCCAAAATAGAAGCTGTTGTAGGGATGACACACTACTAATTAAGCTTTGGAAAATCGGTTATTCCACATAGCTTCATTCAGATCCTTACGTGAAAGACAAATGTATATTCTAGCTATTAATCAACATTTGATATACTTTTGGTCAACTTAAACTATTGTCTGATCGGTTGTGAGAGGTTACAGGGGCCATATTGATGTGGTAGCCAATAAGTAAATAAATTTAAAAAACCGTGATAAGCTATTATATGATGAAATGGACTTCCAAAGCATAAACATGCATTAAAGTTCAGGTATCTGTGTTCTGGAATATTTGATATTTGAATACTTGATGGAAATGATTTTAATGACGTTTCTGTTCGAATCAAATGTACTAAAACTTTGAAACCCGTCCGGCAACTTCTGATTTCAATGATACTTCAAAAACAGTTTGTTAAAAAATAGTTATTTATAATTCAAATTTGTTGTGGCTTTTCAGTAATTTATTTATTGGTTTGTCATGTATTCCAGTTCCACGCATCAGAAATTGCACATCAGCTGGGAACCGCAACAGAAATCGACAAAAGTAGTGTGAAAACAGTCGTTCGTTCAGCAGATCTCCAGGACTTTGATGATTTTGTAAGTTATACATTCCAATTTAAAGACTTGTTTATTTGAAAAAAAGCATAAAATAGCTCCAATTATATATAATATAAATAATTGGAGCTATTATATACAATATAAAAAAGAAGATGTGCCAATGCGACAACTCTCCACAAGAGACCAAATGACACAGAAATTAAAAATTATAGCTCACCGTACGGCCTTCAACAATGAGCAAAGCCCATACAAATAATAAGACATTATCAATGTTTGGAATAATACATTGTCAGCTATGGTAGGACTATGATAAAATGGATAATTTTGAGCTAAACTTCTGCGGAATCTGAAGTGCGTTTAGTCAAGAACATATATTTGTCTATTATGATCATTTCATTTACATTTTAACAGGATGACGTCACAGACAATGTCATGCTCTTACTTAATCCTATGACACAATATAGCGGGTACTTTAAGCAAAGTAAATGCCCAGCAGTACAATTAGGACAACGTGTTCGACGTGGACCTAATTGGCAATGGAAAAATCAAGATTCAAATATGGCGGGAACCGTTATCGGGGAAGATGATGATGGTTTGTTAATCAACTCATGTACTTTTATCATTGTGTGTTTAATACAATAAATTCAATTTGACATAATCAAATAACAATGTCACAACATTTATATGATGCAAAGATTGAATTACATGTTATTACAATATTATCAAATCAGGTATGTTTTTCTAACAAGCTGATCAAAGAAGTGTCCATGCCACAATTATGTATATATTCATTTTTGTAAAACGTAAAATTTTGTTTTGTAAAACAAATGTTCTGTTGGTTATAAGTTTTAAAAGATTCACAGGACTTCTTTTTTAAACTTTCCAAGGAATGATATGGGTTGAATGGGACAGTGGTCATAAAAACTGTTACCAGTATGATGAAAATTTCAAAGTCTTTCACATCAAACCAGTAAATGAACCAAGAAGATTGGTAGATGAGATGATTGCTGTAGGATGCAAAATTGGAAGAGGTATGAAATAGAAAAATTAGAATACGCTAAATTGAATTATGAATGTAGTTGAAAATGGCAGCAAAAACATTATGGACAAACCAAACCAGATGAAAAGCAAAATATCAAAGAAACATAAGAATTAAACTTTAGATTGAGCAGCACACATATGTCTTTAATCTAAAGACCGTAACGGTAAATGGTTTATATTTGTGTTTTATTATAAAATATACAGGTAAGCAAAGCCAAGTTAGAATGAAGGTATTGTAAACCTTACAAAACATCTATTAAAACACCAGATAAAATGTTTGTTTAAGATATCTCTTGCTAATGACATGACAAGTATTGTAAGACTAACATTCATCAGAGGCACTCCCGAATAAAAATTTGGATAGTCTGAAATATGAAATACAAAGCAAGATGAAGAAAAGAGCAGCCTACCAGCTGATGTCAACATATCATTAGGGAGCTAATCCCATATTTTAGTTCAACCTACAATGTTTTCTTTATATGTCCTGTACCAAGTCAGGAAAATATTTGTTTGTTTTTGTATGTTGGCGTTTATTATTTTTTTTGCGTTTTAGTGTTCCTGTTGGTTCTTTGATTTCCTGTTATAGTGTTTCCCTCAGTTTTTGGTTTATTGCCCGGATTTATTTTATCTCAATCGATTAATGACTTTTAATAACCAATTTACTACTGTTGCCTTTATTAGTACAATTTAGATAGTTATGAACCGGAAATTAACAAATCAGGCGATGTGTTTAATATAATTCATGCCTAAACAGTCGTACATCGTAACCACTTGTATAATTGTGCCCATCATCATGACTGAAAGTCTTTCAATGGCGGTACCAACACATTGGTAGCGAAACATGTAAAAAAAGAAATAAGATGAAGTGGTATGAGTTCCAATGAAACAACTCTCCGTCCAAGTCTCAATTTACAAAAGTAAACCATAAAAATCTATAGTTGACAAAATGTAGAGATAAAAAAAAAAGGAACCAACAAAACATTAAGAACTACTAGGAGTGGTACTAACAATTTGTCATACATAATCTTTAAGGTAAAAACTGGAAACATGGCGACCAGGATGGTGGACGAGGTAGCAGAGGAACAGTTTTACGTGTGGAATCAGACGGCAAAGTTGTGGTATGTGAAAAGTAATAACTCTGGTCATTTTGTTATTCAGAAAGTCGACAAAGCTTCTTTAGAATTTTGATACATCATTCAATATATTTGGATTTTTATATCAAATCTTATGGAAATTTTATGGCCCAGCTTGTCATAATCGGATAAACATTCTTCGATACGAAATGTCTACATAATGAAAAATGAAATACCTGTACCAAGTCAGAAATATGACAGATGTTTTACATTTTTCTTATGTGTTTGAGACATAGTTTTTGATATTTTATTTCCGTCGGGAATTTCCCTTGGAGTTTGGTATTTTTGTCGTTTTACTTCTTTGTCATATATAACGTTGTTAACCTTGGCAAACATTGCATTTTATTATAAACAAGTGTATACACAGACTCGCTTTCTCTGGTGGGAAAATGAAGACACTTTTGCATTTGTTTTGTCACAATTGGGATCATTAATGTTTCTTCAATGAATACATCTTTGAAGAGTGTTTCAGTTTTTGCCTATTATAGTATAATAATTAAACGATCATATAGAAGAACTGCATACATGTGTGGAAAACAAACCCTGTATCTGAATACTTATTAATATAACAGTGAGCAACATCAACTGATTAAACCGAACTCTACAGAGACGAATTAATATTGAAATACACATTTTACAGGTTTATTGGGAAAGAGGTAGACTTGGCATTTACAAGTTTGGGAGTGAAAACTTGTTTGAAGTTGAAGTGTGGTATGTTGAAAACATAGTTCTATTTAATTACAAAGCACTCAAATGTTTTTAACAGATCACATATTGATCTTGACATCTAAAACTAAAAAGAAAGAAACACAGATATCGGCATACTAAAAAATGTCAAAATATACAAACACAAGACAATATGTATATAGCTAAAAGACTGGTTTTTATTATTTTTTAATGTGTGTTGTGGCGTCATTCCTGGTAGCTTCTAATGGAAGTTGTGGAACCGTGGGTAGTATTACTATTACCTGCCAAGTAGTCAGAACTTCGGTACCGACTTGTAAAATCATTATACAGTAGTATAACTTGCCTTATCCGACACACTGGGAGCCAGTAAACTGTCGGATAAAGCAGAGTGTCGGAATACTTATTTTTGTCTGCAAGGATGGCCATATTTGGGCACCATGAAAATGTGCAAGAGGATGTTGCAATACTCAGTTGTTGGATTAGGCATGTTACATTGTACCGTCATTTTCACATTAAATATACTGTTAATAAACAGTTAATAAAACGTAACAGTCAAATTCTATGTTTTTACACCATGAAATTTATGGATTCATGCAGAATAGGCACAGTATTTTGACATTTTTGGTTTCAAATGTTCTTGAATTTCGAATATGTCCTTCCTATCGTTTTAAGACGATTGTCACTGACCAGTCTTGTGAAGACGATATTCACGTCGGCTTATTAGTCTCTGTTAGTGACTGTTATTAACATGATCCCTATTTGATGATTAGCAAAAATGATTTTGAAAAATAGAATTAGTTTTTTTTCTTCGACTGTCTACACTTTTTTGCTTTGTTTTAAATTTTATAATTAAATATTTGACATATATCAAAAGATTTTCTGCAGATAGTTGCGTAAAAATAATTACTTAAATAAACATTCCTGTATTTTTTTCTTTTATTCATGCAGTGAGCATGGTCGATCATTAGGTTTACCTGATAGTGATTTAATAGAGGATGAGGAGAATACCAGACAAGATATGATGCCAGAGTTACCACTCATTCTACCTTCTCATTTAAATAAAAGTAAGTAATAACAGTAATTATCTATATTTACCAATTAGTGATAAAACAAGTTAATATAGAATGAAATTCATAACAGTGTAGCTATGGCCATTCATTGACTGGGGAAAATTAGGTGAACATTCTTCTGTAATGCCCACTGCTCACGACGTGCTTATCATAGAAATTTAAACTGTGAGGTCACTAAAGGTTCTAAACGCCTAAATAAAATAATTAAAAATACTAATCAGGAATAACCTTTGTAATTTGAAAATAAATAAAAATGGCCTTCAACACGGAGTCTTGGCTCACACCGAACAGCAAGCTATAAAGGTTGAATACTTAAAATTCTTTACTTGATTTTTTGTTATGGTTTGACCATCAATTTTCCTAATATGATATCGCACGTTCTTTCAGATTTTTTTTTTACTTAATTGGCTTTAAAAGTTACAATGCATGATGTCGTCTGTTTATGTAGTTCATATGTGTTTTTCGTTTCTCGTTGGTTTTCCCGTTTGAATGGTTTTACATTAGTAGTTTTGGGGCCCTCTATAACTTGCTGTTCGGTGTGAGCCAAGGCTCCGTGTTGCAGGTCGTACCTTGACCTATAATGGTTTACTTTTATGAATTATTACTTGGGAGGAGAGTTGTCTCATTGGCACTCATGCCACATCTTCCTATATCTATCTATATCTATACATTTTCTTTTCAACAAAAGAATACATCACAAGTATATAAGTTTTGTAAGAAACGTGAGAAATTGTGTTGGACTTGAAGATAAGGCAAAGTGACAAATATCTGAAAGAATGAATCGTTTTACGGTATTAAACTGAGAAATAAAATGATTTTTTAATTATCCAGAACTCTTCACAAACAAAACCCACATGTATTCGCATTGAATAAATAGTAGGCCATTCTTAAATGATCACACCGTAGAAGTAGTTGTGCTCTTAATCAATGAGATATTTTGTGAATTAACCCCATCAACTTAATAGTTTTTTTTACAATGGATAAACCTATTTTTTTTATTATTAAATAATATCATCTCTGAACATTATTATTCTTATAAATGACACGGTTGTATGTGATGATTATAATAAATATTTAAAACAAATTCCTTTCAAGCTTTGTAAAAAGAAAGTTTCATTTTATGTATCGGAATGTGTAACAAGTGAATATTTCAATCCCCACTGGAAGGCCTCTGACAGACTGGGTGAGCATAAAATCATAGCCGTTGACAAACAAGTTACAACCTACAAACGTTTTACTGTCGACCACACTGTTATGCAATTAATTCTACAACATATAAAATTCACATGGGATACATAGAATTGCATAAGGTAGTGTGAAAACTATTACTACATGTAAGATCTTAATATTTGGGCACAACATATGAATTTACCCAAATTACATAGCTTTTTCAGAATATCAGAATATATTTGTATATTACTTATACACAAAAGGTTTTCTCCAATCATGACATTTGGCAAAAATAAGATCTAAGAAATTAATAAGTTGGAGATTTAAAACAAGCTGTACCTCATTCCAAATGGCATCCTTACACAAAAAAAAAAACACAGAGAGAATATATGGGTATGAGTATTCGTTCCTTGGTTTTGAAATAAATGAATATACTTAGGAGATATCTAAAAGGTAAAATTGGCGAAAGACACCAAAGGGGTGTTCAACCTCATAAGTCCAAAACAAACTGTCAATGCCATGGCAAAAAGGTTAAGACAACATAAAAACAATAGAACACAAAAACAAGGATTAAGCAAAACGAACCCCACAAAAATCCAGAGATGATCTCATATTATCTGGATGAGTAAGCAGAGCACGTGTCTGTCACATTGTCCCCTCAATTTAGAAATAAAGGGCATCAACTTATCATAGATATACCATTAGAAACATGTGTTACCGACAATTGATTAGAACGGAACATAATGAGTTGTAATGAAAAAAAAGAGATACGTTTTGTGATAATCAATCGTTACCAAGTATATACTTTACCCCACAGTGAAACCAGTTATGTCAGTCTGGCAATATCAGAACAGCGATGGACAATGGGTGAGTTATGATGAAGAAACTAATGTAAAGATCGAACGTGCCTATAACAGAAAGCCAAATGGAAAATGTATTATAGATCTAGACAAAACCGTGTAAGTACGGACTTATTTCTTCTTGTTTGTTATTCTTTCAAATTAATATTGTGATCTATTTTGATATTGGCCTAATCCTTTATTGTTTGCATTTATGTTCAACTAGGCATGTTTCATACTCTCCTTTTGCAATCGTTAACTATTTAAAGAATTTTTTATTAAACCATATCCATTAAAATTGGTATCCAATAAAATAGTAACTGTTCGAACAAAACATGTATCTAGTGAAGACTAATATATAGACTACTATAACAACGACCATCAAAATAATATTCACCAACAAAGGAAATAAACTCATCATAGATATATACTAGTATACCAGGACTAAAATTGTACACTTACGCCAGACGTACGTTTCGTCTTCAAAAGACTCATCAGTGACGCTCGAATCAAAAAATGTTTAAAAGGTTAAATAAAGTACGAAGTTGAAGAGCATTGAGGACCAAAAATTCCTAAAAGTTTTGCCAAATACAGGGAGTATAGATATCCAACAATACTATCAAACAGATATTCTTTTAAATACTTTCAAAACATTGTGAGGGAAAAAACACACATTTATATATTACAGTTGTTTTAGATTATGATATAATTATATAATTCCAGGCATGTGGTACTGTTTTCAAAGATGGTTCAAGAAAACCAAATGGACAAAAGCATAGTCCCTGTTCAACGTTTAGGTGAGATTGATAATTAGTAACATTAAATACAATAAATGTAGATCGAGTTTGAAGTAAGTGCATTTGTGCTACTCTTTATACTATATGTTAAAGTATGATATATTAAGCCAGACTGGGTACCTGTATTTGGTTTATTGATAACTGTTCAACATTCTTTGACAAATAATACCTGCTGACACAGGACGAGATATCAGATAAACAGTACAGCTGATAGGTATATAGTGTAGATTCAGTAGGTTTTCCTGATCAGTATAACAAATGTAACATTGTACCACAGTTAACCCTATGGAATTGTTTTGTTGTGATGTTAAAAGTATTTGTATTTTTCAACAATTTATATTTGATTGATAACTTTGCTAAATTCTTAAACGGGGAAGTGAAAAATAACAACGAAAAATTTACGGTGAATTTGTAATTCCTCTTTAAATTAACTGTGATTATGAAAATGCATGTTTTGTTTGACCAGTCGTAATCTTCATTACCAATGCTGCTGTTAAGTTAAATATGACAATCAAAAGTTAAATATATATGACAATCAAATTGGTTTAAAAAAAAAGACTAAATACAGAACACTAACTCATATACATATTTTATGATTTGTTATTGGTATGATCATTGATGTACTTTATTAGTTTTTGATATCCAATATTTGAAAAAAATCGTTTTGTTTTGTTTTACAGATAGAGAAAGAGATATTCAAGAAGAAAAACAATAAACATTTAATACTATCTTCTGGATTTTACCACCGTTAATTTTGACGCTTAATATTACATTGTAACATCAGCCATACATTGTTTTGTATAACGTTGTGATATAAAATAACTTCTATATCTGATATTATTAATTCATAACAATAAAATTCATGAACAGAATTATAATTGGTAATGACTCAACCTCTTTAAAAATACAATGATTTGAAATAACACACACATATATATATATATATATATATACTTTTTATATGGCCTTTCAAATACCGTTTCTATCCCTAACATCACTGAAGAAACATTTATTGTGTCTGGATCTGGTGTACGAAAAAATATTGACACCGTATGTTTGTGGCATAACATCGTGGCCACAAATTAAAAAATGTTTTTCTGTTTAGTATTAAGTTTATATTAAGATCCATTTTGTTACATCTTGTGATCAATTTTATTTGGCAATCGCCAATGGCAGTCAGCAGGGTTAAAGAACATCAGTTGTTCGACCTGTTAGTCAAATGCGTTTTGTTAAAATATACTTTTTCATTTTTTTGGTCTTTTGGAAAATGTTGTTTGAGCTGTTTTTAGACCCTTCTACAACGAAATTTGTTTTACATGCACACGTATAAAAATTGCGGTTTTTATCCAACGCAATCATAGGTTTGAACGTAGTTTTCAATTTAGACTCGTTTATATTTTTTTGTTTGGGCTTGTATCATATTTTCCCTCCGGTATATATGGACCGTTCATCCTATATTGACTCTTAAAATTCAAGAGTTTATCTAAAAATGAGGGTACTTTTTATATGGCCTTCCAAATACCGTTTCGATCCCTAACATCACTGAAGAGACATTTATTGTCGAAATCCGGATCTGGTGTACTAAAAAATATCGACACCGTATGTTTGTGGCATAACATCGTGTCCACAAGTTAAAAAAAGTTTTTCTGTTTAGTATTAAATTTATATTAAGATCCATTTTGTTACATCTTGTGATAAATTTTATTTGGCAATCGCCAATGGCAGTCAGCAGGGTTAAAGAACATCAGTTGTTCGACCTGTTAGTCAAATGCGTTTTGTTTAAATATACTTTTTCACTTTTTTGGTCTTTTGGAAAATGTTGTTTGTGCTGTTTTTAGACCCTTCTACAACGAAATTTGTTTTACATGCACACGTATAAAAATTGCGGTTTTTATCCAACGCAATCATAGGTTTGAACGTAGTTTTCAATTTAGACTCGTATATATATATATGGCAAATGAAAAAAAATACATTTCATAATTTTGTACGTTCAAAGCACTGTTCTTGAGTTATCTTTCTCAGCAACACTCAAATCTAATAAAAAGAGTACCATTGATGTATTAATACTTTGAAAACTTGAGTTTCAATGTGATCAAAGGAGACATAAGAATATTAATGTATGTTAAACTCGTCAACATGCAACATTCTTCTTAAGATCTGCAACTATCTGCTTCCAAGGGACACATGTATATGCAATAATGAACTCTGAGGACATTGTTTTTTAAGTGATACTACAGAAAAAATATAAATTATTCAGTTATAGCATTGGTTTACCCCACATCAATTTTAATCAGTTATTTTCTCAATTATTGTGATTTAAATAATCATCGTTAATGCTCAGTATAACCTTTGGATATACACTGGCTTATTTGATTTCAACAAAGACACTACGTTAAGGATAGCACCCACAATATTCTTTCCTCCAAAACTGTCGTTTAATGTACTTTTCTGTAAAATAACAGGATAAACTGAACACTTCTACATGTAAAGACTAAGCTATAGATTTAAATGGCCATTTTTATTGTCTTCAAATTAACTGCTTCCTTGGATTGGTGGATAGGTGGATTTTTAGGTTCAAGATATTCAAATGCGAAAAAAATTTGAATTCTGATTTGCACTAGACAAGACTAAAGATATGATACATATTCCAACGAGATAGCAACCCAATAGCAAAAAAATCCATCCCCTCTAAAAAAAAAAAAAAAGCTTACTTTCGAATTCAAACTTTTACAGATTCCAGTTATTTAGACCTCGTCATTTTGTACAGCTCCATGAATACCTTGGTTTGTGTTTTCAATTGTGTATTGTCCTATAGATTTATGTTAATAATTTCTTTTCGTTTTGTTAATGTCTCATTGATTTATACCCAAACTACTAATTCTAGAAAAGTTGTGAACATATTTTAAAGAGATAATATGAAATTTCTAATAATGCTTAATTTCATAATAGACAAAATTATTGCGAAATAACAAGCATCAGACAAAAATAAAAGCCAAGTATTTCACATGTCCTTATTTTTAAGTACTTTCTCAAAGAAATTGCATGAATTACAAGTTAAAAAAAAGTAACAACAAAATAGTTCGTGGTTCATGTCAACAATATGCACGAATATATCTGGTGCAGACACACTTACAGATCTTTTCTTACTATAAGTTGCAACTGGAAATGGCTAACGCCTTACAACAGTAATTGTGCTCATATTAACCAAATTTATAGATTATGACAAATTATATTAAAAATTTAATAGACATAATATGAAAAATATAAATTTTTAAGTATAAAATCGAATTGCGTGGATGGATACGAGACCACAATTCGTGGGATGAATTTTAAATATCTAAATAAATTACTGTTGTTCCTGTTGTAAATTGGTATCTTGACAGTGTCTGCCTTTTTCTATGAACATAAAAGATATCGGAGTATTATTGCCAATAAGACATTTATCCACCCAAATTAACTGAAAGTAAGAATTACCATGCGGCATTCAACTATTAAAAAAACCATACGATTTAGTTCGGTATAAAAACATAAAATATAAGGAGATGCACATACACAATGTGGTGGGTAAACATCTTTTATAAAGGCGCCAACCTGAAAAAAGAGGTGAAATACAGCACAACATAAGAATAAACTTTAACATGAGCTCTATATGTTTATCTTTTCTTAACAGTCAGTCCTTTGCTGTTTTCTAATGCTGATAATGAAATTGCGCTCAATTAACCAATCAATCAATTTATGTGTAGTACATAGAAATGATATTGATGCCACCGACAGAACATTTTTTTGCGAGGCTGCAAAATTATCCCAAGGAATACATCCCTATGTAATTCAGAGTAATGTTCAGGGCTGACCAATAGTGTATTGACAAAAACTGAATAGAATGGAATAGAAGATTAAACACCTATTGAAAATCGAGTTATCTATCTTCGTGTAGAAAGGTTATTAACCGTTGATGTCAACAAAGAGATGGATTTTAGTGTAACCGTTTCTGGCAATGCGTCGACTTTAATAATTGAGGAGGAATACATTGCAATTAATGAGAAGGAAACACAAAGTTAGTTGGTTATGATTTTATATTTCACTTCTTCCTGCAAGGCTTAGTTACATGTACGTGCAGGATATATTTACACAAATGTACAAATGGTGTAAATATAAACAAAAGATTTATCTCCCCTTATTTAACTGTCACATTATCCTGCCGGCTTCATAATTTATTTAAAATCAAGACATATTTAATGAGGCCCCTCATGGGGGGGGGGGGGGGGGTGGGGGGGGGTCCTAGTAATCACATAATCACCATTTTTTTGCCAATATAATCACATAATCATTAAATATTTGCTTATCTTTAGTAATCAAATAATCATAAACTAAAAATACAGTCCTAGGTAATCAAATAATCATGAAATATTTGGCTTAATAATCAAATAATCATTAAAAAAACGGCCAAGTAATCACATAATCAAAAACCCCATGAGGGCCCTCTTTAATGCATTTTAAAAGCCGATCTGTTTCAAAAAGTCTTATAGTTTTTTGCTATCAGTACAAATGTCTAGTCCTACACGTGTCAAAGTACATATATGTTTTTTTCCGCCTAACAGAAGTTCAAATGGAAACTTTGTTATAAACATTTTCATAATATGGACCCCCTTTTTTTGGACGATCAATGCATTTGAATGGGGACATGTAGTTGGAACCCCCCTTTTGTCTTCTTTAGTCGTTTCTTTAGTCCACGTTTTAAAACAACATTTTTTTTTATTAAATTTATGCGAATGTCACGATATTTTTAAAAGTCTGCTGCAGAACAATAATGCAAAGTATATATCGTAGATAATAAAGTCTTCCCTTTTAAAAATAAAACCTCTCTGACTCTTCTTTAATAATCACAAATGTCATGTACATGCACAGAAGTAACTCAGAATAATTTTACTCAATATGTTGTATTATTCTCCTTCAATTTCGAACCCCACCAAAAACTGGGGGCGTGTCTGAGGTGCTGCGGAAGCGTAAGCAGATCCTGCTTCACATGTGTTACCCATTGTGTTGCTCATATTATTACAAACCCGGTAATAGTCTAAACAGTTGAATTTAAAGAAAAAATATTCTCCCCCAGAACAACATACTTAGTATTCATTAAAATCGAAAATGGAAATGGGGAATGTGTCAAAGAGACAACAACCCGACCATAGAGAAGACAACAGCAGATCTGAAGGTCACCAACAGGTCTTCAATGCAGCGAGAAATTCCCACACCCGGAGGCGTCCTTCAGCTGGCCCCTAAACAAATATATATACTAGTTCAGTGATAAGGATCTTTGTTTATATTAATATTTAGGACAAATCATCTACGAAAACATCTTAAGGCTAGAGAATGGTAGTGGTGGCAGGAGAACATCAAGACTTTATTACATACAGGATTATCCATTCCCTGATTATAGATTAACCAAAGAATATGTCGACATTGGTGCAGATGAGGAAACACATGTACAGCTTCAAAAAAGCATATCAGAAAAAATTAAAATAGGTAAATTTAAAAAATAAAAATGTGTCATTCGTACGAAAAAAAGGACAGTTACAGTTACTGTATGTACTGCAAAGATAACCTGGAAGAGAAGCGTAAAAGTCACTAAACCGTTCATGTTTGAATATTAGCCTGTAGAGGCACACCAATGGTGATGACTTCCATAAATCTGTTAAAAATAGTTATAAAATTATGTAAAACCAAATTGGCCATACACAACAGGATTCTGATTTAACATGTGCTGTAAAGTCTTTTGTTATTCTTGGCTAAAAAAAGTTTGACGACTTTCATTGGTGGTGTATTAATTTTCTTTTAGCAACTGCGAGGCCAAGAAAATTAGCCGTTTTTGTCAACCCTATAGGCGGACAAAGGAGAGGTAAACAGATATGTGATGAAGTAGTGGTGCCTATTTTAACACTAGCAGGGATAGAGGTAAATGTTACAGGTGAGACAGGTACCTTGTTTAATACAATCAACGTTAACATCCAAAACAAAGTTATGTTATTACTTGTTACACTACATGTAGCATACATGCAAATACTTTATTACAATCATGTGCACATACAATGAGAAGTAAAGTATATAAGATAGACAACCAACTCTACCCACCATTATTCTCTATTCTTTATATTTTAGCACGTCATTATTCTATACTGGTTTTCTTTTGCCCGTTTGTTTCTATTCGGTATAACTTTTGCCCATTATTCATTCAAATTTATTTTATAAAGCCCTGCTAAGATCTTTATTTAAGATGATGGTTTTCAACCTGTTTGATATCTTTTGTAGTGTCTGAGAAATCTGGACATGGAAAAGAGTTTGCAGAAACATACGATTTTAAATCTGTCGATGGGTAAGCTCATAGCCTTTTCGATGATTATGTTAGACTTTCAGGATATTTTTATGAATTGTATAATTGATAAAAGATACAGAATTTTGAAAGTTAATTACAAAACCTGTAGGATGATTTTTTTTTCATTTACGACACATTTAATATCATACTAAAATTAATTGAACAGGTTAGTCATACTTGGCGGAGATGGCACTATATCGGAAATATTCAATGCTTTGATGAGAAAAACCCAGAGCTCTGCTGGTTTAGATTTGAATGACCATAACACCACGTTACAGAAGATGGAATTGACTATTGGCATAATACCTGCAGGTACATATATTTCATTGTAATGTTATAATGATTAGAAATAAATTCAGTGCATACGAAGAACTAGCGTGACGAAGTCATGAGAACCGGAATCATAGCTAAATATATTTCTCCTTGACAATTTCATATATTGTTTAAAGTCATGAAAACTCAAATTTGAAAAATGATGTATATGTTTTTTTAATAACAAAATTGATATTTTTCATTATTAAACTTAATATGTACATTATTTTTTTCAGACGAAAATTCTTTAAATTTTCCACATTTAGAAGAAGTTTTAATATTTTTTTTAATTGCTTGCTTCCAGGAAGCAATTCGCCGACACATTTTCCGTATACACCTTCTCATACAATTCTGGTGGTCGCAATACGCATGGATCTGTCACTGAAATAAACTGTTATCTGATTGTATAAACACGTGCTCAATATTCATGCTCCTTTGTTGACTGTTTACTATAAGGTGACAATCGGTAAACTTCGGATTCAAAACACGGCATTTAATGAGCTGCATATTTGTTTAATCGTAACTAACTGAGAGATTAAAATTGACGGTTATACGATATATTTGCGTAAAAAATGATAAAATCGTGCACAGAAGACTAAGTTTATGATATATACATGCATTGGTTCAAGAATTGGATAAACATTATTTTTCACCAGTCACTTGTTTCATGTGACTTTAATTTCGTTAACTAGCGCTGGGTCTTTTACCGCTGTTGGAGGCCATGTACTTTTATGGGCTTCAATTGTATTATATAGCCAAATAATCAGTGCGTCTTGCACAGAACTGATTTTTTAATATTTATGTACAAATGCATTTATTGTTGATTTTTTTTTGGAAACTAACGTTGTAACTTTCTCATTCAATGTTGACCTTTTCAGAACTGGTTTATGTTACAAGTATTATTATACATTCTTAAGCTGGGGTCACACATTCACGATTTTTACTGCCGTCCTTGACAGGACCATTCCCGATTAAAATTTATTAAAAGTCTGATCAAGATCCTATGAATCGTGGATGGAAATTCAAACTTTAATTAAAATTTGTAAAAAAAAATTTAATCACGACAACAATCAGATATTGTTCAGGAAGCGTCGATATTCAAACGTTTCCAAGCGAATTATCCCGATAATCCCGTTCTAAATCCGCTTCTAATCCGATTTGTATCTTTCGGAAGGTAAAATTCGACCGAGTCTGTCACGACTGCGTCCCGATTCTACCGAATGTAATCCGACAGAGATCAGATAGTGACAAGACAGTGAACCGACGCTGACGGAAGTTATCCGTTGGAAAACTGTCGGCATACTCGGGATGATCAGGTACTGTCGGAACGTAATCCTATCACGGTCCGCTCTATCGCATCGCTAACGGCTTTGCCTGGTCGCAGTCGTATTGTATTCTGTAATTGTCGGGACTCTGACGTGGGTATCATTGACGAATTTAGAATTAATAACGGGACTGTTTCGGAACGGTTTCGGCAAAAACGGTTCGCAATCGACAAGATCTGGATGCAATCTGGACTCAATCGGCAGAAACACAGCAATGAAAAATTTCTCCAGATCATTCCCGTTCCACAGGACACCGTCCCGAATACACAGAACATTGTTAGGAATTCGATCTGATACAGCAGAATCTGTCACGACATAGGCACGATTGTAATCCGACTAGAAAAAATCGGCTGAGTTTTCCCGAATGTTACGGGACGCACCTAACTATCGGGGTGCTTTGCCGAACTATTCGGACCCTTCCCGACCAGTAGGAATCTGTTACGAACTAAAACGACTGCGTTCAGACAATAATAGGACATTCCAGATAATTGAGGACACTAATCCGACTTTTTCACTTTTCGTGTCGTATCGCTGTCTGATCTCAAACGGGAGCAATAATCGGCAATGTGTGAACCCCGCATTAGCTGTCAATGCCTTGCAGTAGAACACATAGAACTCCCAATGTTATCATGCGTTTATTATAAAATTGAGAATGGAAATGGGGAATGTGCCAAAGAGACAAAATAAACACATTTTAATTATTATAAGATTCCTTATCATTTATTTTAATTCATTTGTCAAGGAAAATACAGATTCACTTATGACAGATTGAAAAACATGTTGCAGTTATATATGTTGTACCATGCAATCTTTTTCGAATTTATGCGATGAAATCATTTTAGCATCATCCAGTTTAGACAGCTTGTTAAATACATTTTATTTTTGATATTTTTCACATTAAAATGTGCTGCAGTTTTATATTTCAGGCACAGGTAACGGTTTGGTTAGCATTCTTCATGGGTGTAAAGATGTATTGACATCTACATTACATATTGTCAAAGGTATGTTGACGACTATTTTTGTTTGTTTTTTACCATGACATTGCCTTTTTTCAACACAAAAATGCTCTTTAAGTACATATATCTTTCGCCTTTCTTTTACTGCGTCTCTATTACTATGATCCATCAAGTCTACACCATTAAGAATTAATCGATTTCGGATATAGCAGTTGGCTCAGAGTCTGAAAATTGTTTGTGATTTGGGTGACATTTCTTCCTGCAGAGTATTTTTTCGAAATCTTGCACATTAAACTTTCGATTCGGAGGTTACAAGTATTTCAGAAAATGATAAATATAATTGGTATAGCATTGATATTTTATCTACACAGGAACTTCACTCACAAAGTATCCATCATATTGTCGCATATAATTAAAATAATATGCTTATTTTACCTTGACTCTTGTCACCGAAAACACTTGTGTCTGGTTTTATACATTGTGAAACAACTTACAGAGGCAATGTTTACTGTACAGCGTGATTGTTTTGATGTTTACCAAGCCGTTAGACAAACATCACACAATGCACTATAAACGAAACCGCTCTACAACAGGATTTAAGCTTATAGGATTTGGTTTCACTTGTTACACAACACATGGTTATTTGGAATAGTAGTTTATTAAGCCGGTCTGGACCAGTGTCCATAACGGACGATCTCCTGTATACAGTAAAATACATAAGTATATATACAGAATATAAACAGTGTCAAGGTTTCTATTAATTTGACCATTATAGTTTTAATTCTAAAGATACAGTGATGAATATCTATTAAGTTGACTCTAATTGACATGTTTTGACCTACCTGGAAATTGATGTTTGAAGAGTACACGTATGTCCAGTGTTATAACTAATTGTAATTGCTACATGTCACCACCTGGTCTGCATGTAAACATGTTATATGCAACCCAGCGGTCAATTGAACAACCTTTTACAAGGTCATGTTTTTCTTAATAGATATTCCCCTGTATTTATTTTATTCAATTTAATAAACATTTTGAGAATATATAATCATAAATATAAATATAAATATATAAATATTTATATATATATTTTAAGCCCATCATATTGTCACACACTAATGTTTAAAACTATCTTAAAATAAGGCCCAGATCATATCTATAGTTCCAATTACAAGTGAATCACAGGCATGTTCTTATTAAAAGAACGTTGTTCATTATGAAAATCTGCATACAAGATTAAGTAATAAAAATGTCAAAAAAAAAAAAAAAAAATATATCAGAAGAAAAACATTTTTGTAGGTAGGAGAAAATGCTGTAATGTTACTGGAAATTATAACGACGGAGATCTGATTGGTTATGGGGTATTTATAGCTGCATATGGATTATTTGTGGACTTTGCTGATGATGTACACAGATTCCGCTGGCTGAGAATATTTAGGATCATAGGTTTGAAGCAATACTTTTTTATTTGTTTATAGTGTGATTCGATTATGAACGAATGATGCAGACTCTAATAAGAACACAAGTTCTTACTGTACATTCGTTTTGCGTAAAAATGTGTATAAATGATATTTAATATATACTATTCTTTGGGCTTACACAATGTATATTGCATTGGCTAGTTCTTTATACAGAACAAGTTTCTTGATTACGTAACAAAAGGCAAGAACTGTGATTACTTATTTCGACTGTTGGTCTGTTACAGTTGTACGGAGGACGTCCAGTCTGACTTTCCTTTTGAAATTAAAACTATTTTACTACTTTCTGCATTAAGCGCCCCACTATGTAAAAGACAATTGGCACCCGATGATCTATTATGAAAGTTCACAAGAAACTAATTATCTAGAGAACACAGTATGGGCTTTGCTCATTGTTGAAGGACGTACGGTGACCTATAGTTGTTAATGTCTGTGTCATTTTTGGTCTCTTGTGGACAGTTGTCTCATTGGCAATCATACCACATCTTCTTTTTTATAAACACTTATCGTTTATGTTTTGAGTCTGCTCCTCATCCTTATAGACACATTGAACATCATACTTATTGTTATATTGTCTTCATCTTTTATAAATATGCATAAACAGTTGCATGACTATATGATTTATGCAAAATATTAACATCAATTCAACAAAAATCCTATAGTAATCTCTTTAACATTATTGACGCTAACTATATAAACAAACCCGTACAGGTCATACCTCCCTATGAAATGGTGAACATTTTCTCCAATTAAGCACTATCTGCCTCATTTCAAAAAGGCCTTGCTAAAAACCGTAACCAATCATTAATTTAATAAAAGTAACATTTAAATCTAGGTATGTTGTACGTATGAATTTTATTAAACGAGTTGCATTTTGCAAATTTTGGCTAGATGATTAAATATGAAAAGTTTTACGTATCCAGATGACAATTTTTTTTTGTACATAGTGAAAAAAACCGTCTTTAAGAGCAGTTCTTGTAGGTGACATTATGATCAAACTATACTTTATTTCCAGCCGTTCCATTCTACTACATGTTTTTGAAGAGCATTAGGGAGATCAACGTAGACATCACATATGAATTTTTGTAAGTAAGAACACAAAATAATTGATATTGAGAAATTATAATGTGCACATTGAGTCTCATGTATGAGATACAACATGATTCCAATACCAGGCTGAAGAAAGTTTGCATATGCTAGTGAATTCTTATAAGAAAAGTGAATAAATGCAACAGTACCCTGTTCAAAATTCATAAATCGATAGAGAAAAAACAAATCCGGGTTACAAACTAAAACTGAGGGAAACGTATCAAATATAAGATAACTACTACACAACAGAGACACAACACCAAAATGCAACACACACAGACACGAACTATAATGTAACAATGGCCATTTTTCTGACTTGGTGCAGGGCATTTTATGAAAAAATGGTGGGATGAACCTGGTTTTGTGGCATGCCAAACCTCCCGCACACAGTTTATTCAAATATAAATGATTGAAAACGTACCTCAATTTAGTTTCATCAACTTTCTACATGTATTCTGTATCAAAATTCTTTACGGATAATGTTAATATTTTGATATTTCTGTATGTATTTTTTCATTAATTTTGAAACATTTTAAATTTCCAACAAGAATTACCATATTGGGTAGATATATTATAAATATCCGAAATTGAAAACCCCAAATAGCGGGTCTGGGTCTTTACAACTTGCAAGGATGCTACTGAACTATAATGTGGTGTGTGGTAAATTGAATCTTATTTGAAGTTGCTTTACAAATTGTTTAAAACTTTATTGGTTAACAGAACATTATTTGCAGAGAAATGTGTGTCGCAGATAACCATGTATATGCTCCATGTTACATTTGTACGTACGTATCCACAATACCGTCCTTTTCACATCGCAGATAACCATTGACAAATAAGATTTCCCACAAAATATGTGCCTAAGTTGTAGCATTATAAGGTATATCTATATGAGCGTCCTAAATGGTGTATAGTATACAACTTAACATCTCGGAGGATCTATGTTCGCTTCGGATTTGTGTTGTTGCAAAGTATTTTCTGTGTATTTTAGGGTTAACTGTTGGTATTCCTTCCCTTCCTTTCTATTTTTACAATGTTAATGTAGTTTTGTTTTGCTATTTAGTTTATACTCGGACATATTATATATATATATATTACTTTGGTTAATGAACGGATAAATTAAAAAATAAAAAGAACAACAAAAATTTAAAGAAAACAAAATAGAAGACGTGCTTATTTAATCATATTTCAGAATTTAAAAAAAATGTTTAAACACTACGAACATGTAAACTAGACATTAGAATCAATGTCTTTTTGACTTTTTAAAAGTTGTTTATTTGTTTTCTATTATCGATTATATATGTTTGAGTTTAACCATGATAAATCTATCACTGTAACAGCTGAAATAACTTTCTCATTTTGTAGAGATGGAATACTGCATCATTCAAAGGAAGACAATATTGACTGTCAAGGTAAAAGTATTGGTAAATTGTGGCTATTTACACTTCGAACTCAATATATTTTTCATGTGAACTCTAAGTTTGTCATATCAAAACAAAACATTAATATTTAATGAATGGCTATTATTCATTTTGAATTTATTGCACCATAAAATTAAGTTCTGACTCTTCATATTGAATAATCCGCAGGCGGCGGATTATGTAAAATGTGAAGAGTCAAAAATTAATTTTACGGTTCAATAAATTCAAAATAGGTTATTGCCATTCATTATAAATAAATTTCTATCAAAACTAAGGCTCATAGAAATTTTTATATTATTTATATTAACAATAACAACGTACACACATGTTGGCGTATGAATACACAAAGTCAGTCAGAGTGGGAGTGTCGCAATAAAAATTGACAACATTAAAAATAAAATGAATACTTTTAACCAATCACATAACAGTAAAATACACCAAATTTATTTATAGTTTATTGTAGGTACATGCATAATCGCTATTAAACAAAATTACATGTATAGACTGGTGCATTTATGTGTTAATCTCCAAGGAGGAAGTTTCAGTTAAAGACCTCTCTTTCAATTCTGTTTTAAAGTTTCAAATAAAAGCATCAGTCAGGATTCTACTTCTTCAAAATTATCTCCCCATTACACCAGTTCATTTTCACAATCGTAAAAATGGAAGCCATTGTAGGGATGACGCGCTGCCAATTTTGCTCTTGAAAATCGATAAATTTATCCACATAGCACCATCACGATCCTAAAATGTCAGTTGTATTTTTAATTTAGAAGACAAACGTATCTACTAGCTTATGAACATCAGTTAATGGTATTGTCTGCATTGGGTCAACTTAAAACTATTTTCTGATCGGTTGTTAGGGGGAATTTTCGAAAATTCTTATCAAAACATTTAAAGAAATTCTAATTAATTATTTCGTGGAAGGGCAGACTAGGTTTGTTTAGTGGTCGAAGACTATAAACCCTAGTTATCACACTCGAAAAAATTTATTATTTTTCGAAGATATGCGTTTTCATCATCCAACTTGAAAGACTGTCGTCAAGTACTTTTAGTAAAAAAATAGCTATTCGAACACACCTTCTCTGTTTTTGTGATTCATTAGATAGGTATTTCACTTGACCCATATATTTCATCTATTAGTACTGTGATTTTGTTTATGTTATATAGTCAACCTGTAGCTTTGATATATAAAACTAATAGAATCTGAAGCGAGATGATGTATCAAATATTTTTGCTTCGTACGATTTCAAGATCAAATATTCAACTCAAACACACCCCAACATAAAAAGGTGCACTCGATTTTCACTTTTCGATATAATTGTTACCCATTTTTTGGAATTTTTTCTTGAGTCACATAATGGAAGGGCAGACACGAAAATTACTTAACTAATATGTTCTCCGTCCGTGGTAATTTTTTTTTTAAATCGGAGTTTATGTATTTTCGTCATCCAACTTGATAGATACCCATGTCGTCGACTTGATATCTAATTGTTCTGCTTAACTATGTAATAGATAAATTGAACACTTATGCAAATGGTGATTTAAAATAAAACACTTCGTTACTGAGAAGAAAATTGTCATTTTATTTGTTTGTTAACTTTTAAAAATTTTGTTACTATAGTAAACATCACAGTAATCATTTGTCGCCTTCTCGAACAAAGAGCTTCGATTCTTTTGTTCTATTTCAACCGGGTTTCCGCATGTCATCATATATACCATGATTCCGTCTAAAACTTGCTCGGATTAAAAATAGTTAAAAAGGCTAAATAAAGTACGAAGCTAAAGAGCATTGGGGATCAAAGTTTCTAACGGCTTAATGGTTTTATACTGATCTGTGACAGATTAATCAACACAATTTAGGAATGGTCTGTCAGTTAGTAAACATTGCAAGTAAACATGGTTGTACAACTTGTACATTGTTATAAACGTTATATGTTTTTTTTTAAACTATCTCTGAATTAAATTTGAGCAAAGATAAAAATAAATCTTTAATTATCACACATTGATACATTGAGCAAAAATCTGAGATTTAAATGATACGAAGACTGTCTTCCTGATAATAACGGAATGTTTATACATTTTGCAACCACCATAGACAAACTAAGTCTCTGGTATTAAGTACGATGTACTTGTTGAAACTTGATTTTGTTTTTCTTTAGTTAAACAAAAGAAACGTTTAATAAATGTAATGGCATTCACCTATGACCTAGACTTTGAAGACTATACTAAAGAGAAACAGCGGGAGAAGAATGACCAGTTTGATTTACTTGACTATACACCATGTTCACGATTTGATTTAATAAAACATTTCTATAATCTGGTAAATTTGACTAAAGAACATGTAAGTAACACGAATTATTTCTTTTCTTTCATCTTTTATTTTATGATTTTTAATTTGAGTTTCTTTTATATATTTCGGAGTTTAGTATGACGTCCATAATCACTAAACTAGTACACATTTTTGTTTAGGGGCCAGCTGAAGCACGCCTACAGGTGCGGGATTTTCTCTCTATATTTATGACCCATTGATGGTCTTTGGTCAGGTTGTTGTCTCTTTGACATCTTTTTCCATTCTAAATTTTATTTTATAGTGGTAAAACAATCTCTGTAGGAAAGAATTACCTAAGAGTGATTTTTCATGTGTCTGTAGATATTTTGTGTAATGAATTACATATTCGTTTCGATCCATTATACACCAGACTAGTTCTGATTTTTGAATAAAAAGTTTAAAGTCATTCGACAAGAGTGAATTATCTTTTATACTAATAGTTTGTTAAAACAAAATCTTATTTTTGATATTTAAATAGTTTTTCTTAAGTTATAATGCATTGGGTTGCGGTACTTGTATGTTTGCATTCAGGACCGAAGTGAGGCAAAAATGGGGTTGGCAAGCTGATGCCTATTACATGTATAAGAAATAGCGGTTGGGTTGCATTCTGCTGAATTGAATCGCAAGAGTCCATGCATACAAGCTAATAAACATGTATAAGCTTATTATATATAAGCCGTCGAACTATGGGACATTCAAATGGTGCTATAATCAGTTTTTAAATATTCAATATTTTATTTATACAAATTAAAATGTTATTTATTCGGAATTTTTATTTTTTTTATTTTAACAGCTCGACAGCGTTAATTTTATAACTCACAACAAGGTCACATCTTTTAATCTTGAAGTCACAGAGGACAACAATCCATCTGAACAAGAACAAAATCTGCGATATAATATTGATGGTGAAATTTATAGTATAAAAACACCGAACCTTTTTGTTAAGTAAGTATCAGTTTTGAGAAAAAAAAAATATTTCAGGATGATAAATAGAATACCGCTTTTTGAAGTTAATTGAGAATTGAATGAAATGTTTTGGACCACTAATGACAGTAAAGTACGATTTTCGTCCCTGTCCCGGTATCTAGAGATCGTCATGACCGTCCAATTTTGCAAATCAAATGAACAAAGGCGGGTAGATGCTTCAGACAAAAATATAGCACTTTTAGTTGATAACATTCCAGGTATGAAAATTTGTTCTTTTAAATATACGTAAAGCATTTTTGTTTTGTTTCAAAGTGTCACCTTTAAGATTTCACTTATAATGGACTTCCTAACAACACTTTAAAGATAAGAATGAAGATGTGGTATGAATGTCTATGAGATAACTCTTCACACGAGGCAAAATGACACAGAAATTAACAGCTACCGGTCGCCATATGATCTACAACAACGAGCTAGGCCCATTCCGCATAGTCTGCTATAAAAGGCCCGGAAATCTCAACTGTAAAATAATTCAAACGAGAAAGTTATACTTAAACATTCTGATTAATCCATGTTAAAACTATACAATCTTTATTGTAGGTTACATCCTAGATGTTATAATGTCTACAGCTCGTATACAGGACCCCTGCGATGGTCGTAACATGTCAAATCAGCAACGAGTGTTGTGACCACACCTAAATATACCAGTCTTGATAAATATAATTACGACGTTTAGTATTCATGAAGAGACGGATTCTAGTATATATGTTTGCCCAAATAGTAGCAATCCCAGAAAAATATATTTATCATTCATAAATTAGTTCTTACAAGATTTTGAAGAAAATTTATTTTTCTATTACGCATGTGGTTTATTTTAGATGAATACATTTTGTTTAACGGACAATTCT